>NC_057795.1:330779625-331032837 GCF_018294505.1 Triticum aestivum | reverse complement strand
GCCCACACGATCGTGATCGAACGCTCTAGGACATGGAGCAGAGTTTGGTGGGTTTTGGGCCAAATTTGGGGGGTGTTGGGCTGCAACACACACGAGGCCTTTTCGGTCCCTCGGTTAACCGTTGGGGTATCAAACGAAGTCCAAATGACCCGAAACTTGACAGGCGGTCTACCGGTAGTAAACCAAGGCCGCTTGGCAAGACTCGGTCCAATCCGGAAATGTTTAAACCCCACACAAGAAAGAAAGCTAGAAATGACCACCGGAGGAGAACGAAACGCCGGAAAGCAAAACGGACAACGGGGAAAATGCTCGAATGCATGAGATGAACATGTATGCAAATGCAATGCACGTGATGACCTGATATGAGATGCATGAAAACGAAAACAACACACACGAAGACAAAGACCCAACCCGAGAAATAAATATAACTTAGCGCCGGAGACGGCAAGAGTTGGATACAAATATGGAAAGTTACATCTGGGGCGTTACATTGCTGTGATGTGATATGGTCAAGGCATGATGTGATATAAATTATTATATGAGATGATCATGTTTTGCAACAAAGTTAGCGGCAACTGGCAGGAGCCATATGGTTGTCGCTTTATTGTGTGCAATGCAATCGCCATGTAATTGTTTTACTTTATCACTAAGCAGTAGCGATAGTCGTAGTAACAGTAGTTGGCGAGACGGCAACGATGCTACGATGGAGATCAAGGTGTCGCGCCGGTGACGATGGAGATCATGACGATGCTTCGGTGATGGAGATCTTGAGCACAAGATGATGATGGCCATATCATGTCACATATTTTGATTGCATGTGATGTTTATCCTTTATGCATCTTATTTTGCTTAGAACATTGGTACCATTATAAGATGATCCCTTACTAAATTTCAAGGTACAAGTGTTGTCCCTGAGTATGCACCATTGCTACAGTTCGTTGTGCCGAGACACCACATGATGATCGGGTGTGATAAGCTCTACGTTCACATACAATGGGTGCAAGCCAGTTTTGCACACACAGAATATTCGGGTTAAACTTGACGAGCCTAGCATATGCAGATATGGCCTCGGAACACTGAGACCGAAAGGTTGAGCGTGAATCATATAGTAGATATGATCAACATAGTGATGTTCACCATTGAAAACTACTCCATCTCACGTGATGATCGGACATGGTTTAGTTGATTTGGATCACGTGATCACTTAGATGATTAGAGGGATGTCTATCTAAGTGGGAGTTCTTAAGTAATATGATTAATTGAACTTTTATTTATCATGAACTTAGTACCTGATAGTATTTTGCATGTCTATGTTGTTGTAGATCAATGGCCCGTGCTACTATTCCTTTGAATTTTAATGCGTTCCTAGAGAAAGCTAAGTTGAAAGATGATGACAGGAACTACACGGACTGGGTCCATAACTTGAGGATTATCCTCATTACTTCACAGAAGAATTACGTCCTGGAAGCAACGCTAGGTGCCAGGCCTGCTGCAAATGCTACTGATGATGTTAAGAACGTCTGGCAGAGCAAAGTTGATGACTACTCGATAGTTCATTGTGCCATGGTTTACGGCTTAGAATCGGGACTTCAAAAGACGTTTTGAACGTCATGGAGCATATGAGATGTTCCAAGAGTTGAAGTTAATATTTCAAGCAAATGCCCGAGTTGAGAGATATGAAGTCTCCAACAAGTTCTACAGCTGCAAAATGGAGGAGAATAGTTCTGTCAGTGAACACATACTTGATAACCCACAAGTATAGGGGATCGCAACAGTTTTCGAGGGTAGAGTATTCAACCCAAATTTATTGATTCGACACAAGGGGAGCCAAAGAATATTCTCAAGTATTAGCAGTTGAGTTGTTAATTCAACCACACCTGGATAACTTAGTATCTGCAACAAAGTATTTAGTAGCAAAGTAGTATGGAAGTAATGGTAACAGTGGCAAAAGTAATGATAGCAGTTTTGTAGTAATTGTAACAGTAGTAAAGGTAAAGTAAATAAGCAAAGCACAATATGTGAAAAGCTCGTAGGCATTGGATCAGTGATGGACAATTATGTCGGATGCGGTTCATCATGTAAAACATAGGGTGACACAGAACTAGCTCCAATTCATATGTGTAATGTAGGCATGTATTCCGAATATAGTCATACATGCTTATGGAAAAGAACTTGCATGACATCTTTTGTCCTACCCTCCCGTGGCAGCGGGGTCCTAGTGAAAACTAAGGGATATTAAGGCCTCCTTTTAATAGAGTACCAGACCAAAACATTAACACATAGTGAATACATGAACTCCTCCAACTACGGTCATCACCGAGAAGTATCCCGATTATTGTCACTTCGGGGTTGTCGTATCATAACACATAATAGGTGACTATGGACTTGCAAGATAGGATCAAGAACTCACATATATTCATGAAAACATAATAGGTTCAGATCTGAAATCATGGTACTCGAGCCCTAGTGACAAGTATTAAGCATAGCAAAGTCATAGCAACATCAATCTCAGAACATACTGGATACTAGGGATCAAACCCTAACAAAACTAACTTGATTACATGGTAAATCTCATCCAACCCATCACCGTCCAGCAAGCCTACGATGGAATTACTCACGCACGGCGATGAGCATCATGAAATTGGTGATGGAGGATGGTTGATGATGACGACGGCGATGAATCCCCCTCTCTGGAGCCCCGAACGGACTCCAGATCAGCCGTTCCGAGAGAGATTAGGGCTTGGCGGCGGCTCCGTATCATAAAACGTGATGAAACTTTCTCTCTGATTTTTTTTCTCCGCTGAAGCAAATATATGGAGTTGGAGTTGAGGTCGGTGGACGTCCAGGGGGCCCACGAGGCAGGGGGCGCGCCCTAGGGGAGGGGGCGCGCCCCCACCCTCGTGGACAGGGTGTGGGCCCCCTGATGCTAATTCTTTCGCTGATATTGTTTATTAATTCTGAAAAGTTGCTCTGTGGATTTTCAGGTCATTTCGAGAACTTTTATTTCTGCATAAAAATAACACCATGGCAGTTCTACTGAAAACAGCGTCAGTCCGGGTTAGTTCCATTCAAATCATGCAAGTTAGGGTCCAAAACAAGGGCAAAAGTGTTTGGAAAAATAGGTACGACGGAGACGTGTCAACTCCCCCAAGCTTAAATCTTTGCTTGTCCTCAAGCAATTCAGTTGACAAACTGAAAGTGATAAAGAAAAACTTTTACAAACTCTGTTTGCTCTTGTTGTTGTAAATATGTAAATCCAGCATTCAAGTTTTCAGCAAAGATTATGAACAACCATATTCACAATAATACTTAGGTCTCATGTTTACTCATATCAATGGCATAATCAACTAGCGAGCAATAATAATAAAACTCGGATGACAACACTTTCTCAAAACAATCATAATATGATATAACAAGATGGTATCTCGCTAGCCCTTTCTGAGACCGCAAAACATAAATGCAGAGAACCTTTAAAGATCAAGGACTGACTAAACATTGTAATTCATGTAAAAGAGATCCAGTCAAGTCATACCCAATATAAACTAATAGTAATGCATGCAAATGACAGCGGTGCTCTCCAGCAGGTTCTTTTTAATAAGAGGGTGATGACTCAACATAAAAGTAAATAGATAGGCCTTTCGCAGAGGGAAGCAGGGATTTGTAGAGGTGCCAGAGCTCGATTTTGAAATAGAGATGAATAACATTTTGAGCGATATACTTTCACTGTCAACATAACAACTATGAGATCTCGATATCTTCCATGCTACACACATTATAGGCGGTTCCCAAACAGAATGGTAAAGTTTATACTCCCCCACCACCAACAAGCATCAATTCATGGCTTGCCCGAAACAACGGGTGCCTCCAACTAGCAACAATCCTGGGGGGGGGGGGTTGTTTAATTATTTTGATTTGATTTGATCATGGGACTAGGCATCCCGGTTACCAACCATTTTCTCGTGAATGAGGAGCGGAGTCCACTCCTCTTGAGAATAACCCACCTAGCATGGAAGATACATACAACCCTAGTTGATACATGAGCTACTCGAGCATACAAAACATAATTTCATTTGAAGGTTTGGAGTTTGGCACATACAAATTTACTTGAAACGACAGGTAGATACCGCATATAGGAAGGTATGGTGGACTCATATGGAATAACTTTGGGGTTTATGGAGTTTGGATGCACATGTAGTATTCCCGCTTAGTACAGGTGAAGGCTAGCAAAATACTGGGAAGCGACCAACTGAGAGAGCGACAACAGTCATGAACATGCATTAAAATTAATCAACACCGAGTGCAAGCATGAGTAGGATATAATCCACCATGAACATAAATATCGTGAAGGCTATGTTGATTTTGTTTCAACTACATGTGTGAACATGTGCCAAGTCGAGTCACTCAATTCATTCAAAGGAGGATACTACCCTATCATACCATAACACAACCATTTCAATAGCTACTTAATGAAGCTAGATGACTAAAACTCCGTTCTCTGGAACAATGGAACGAGCTACTTGTTGGAAATAATACATACCGATGTATGCGGTCCAATGAATATTGAGGCTCGTGGTAGGTATCGTTATTTTCTTACCTTCACAGATGATTTGAGCAGATATGGTTATATCTACTTAATGAAGCATAAGTCTGAAACATTTGAAAAGTTCAAAGAATTTCAGAGTGAAGTGGAAAATCATCGTAACAAGAAAATAAAGTTTCTACGAACTGATCGTGGAGGAGAATATTTTAGTTATGAGTTTGGTCTTCATCTGAAACAACATGGGATAGTTTCACAACTTACGCCACCTGGAACACCATAGCAAAATGGTGTGTCCGGACGTCGTAATCGTACTTTATTGGATATGATGCGATCTATGATGTCTCTTACTGATTTACCACTATCGTTTTGGGGTTATGCTTTAGAGACGGCTACATTCACTTTAAATAGGGCACCATCAAAATCCGTTGAGACGACGCCTTATGAACTATGGTTTGGCAAGAAACCAAAGTTGTCGTTTCTGAAAGTTTGGGGCTGCGATGCTTATGTGAAAAAGCTTCAACCTGATAAGCTCGAACCCAAATCAGAGAAGTGTGTCTTCATAGGATACAAGGAAACAGTTGGGTACACCTTCTATCACAGATCCGAAGGCAAAATCTTTGTTGCTAAGAATGGATACTTTCTAGAGAAGGAGTTTCTCTCGAAAGAAGTGAGTGGGAGGAAGTAGAACTTGATGAGGTAGTTGTACCTTCTCCTTTATTGGAAATTAGTTCATCACAAAAATCAATTCTCGTGATTCCTACACCAATTAGTGAGGAAGCTAATGATGATGATCATGAAGCTTCAGATCCAGTTACTACCGAACCTCGTAGGTCTTCCAGAGTAAGATCCGCACCAGAGTGGTACGGTAATTCTGTTCTGGAAGTCATGTTACTAGACCATGATGAACCTACGAACTGTGAGGAAGCGATGATGAGCCCAGATTCCACGAAATGGCTTTAGGCCATGAAATCTGAGATGGGATCCATGTATGAGAACAAAGTGTGGACTTTGGTGGACTTGCCCAATGATCGGAAAGCCATAGAAAATAAATGGATCTTTAAGAAGAAGACTGACACAGACGGTAATGTTACTGTTTACAAAGCTTGACTTGTTGCGAAAGGTTTTCGACAAGTTCAAGGAGTTGACTACGATGAGACTTTCTCACTCGTAGCGATGCTTAAGTCTGTCCGAATCATGTTGGCAATTGCTGCATTTTATGATTATGAAATTTGGCAAATGGATGTCAAAACTGCATTCCTGAATGGATTTCTGGAAGAAGAGTTGTATATGATGCAACCGGAAGGTTTTGCCGATCCAAAGGGTGCTGACAAAGTGTGCAAGCTCCAGCGATCAATTTATGGACTGGTGCAAGCCTCTCGGAGTTGGAATAAACGCTTTGATAGTGTGATCAAAGCATATGGTTTTATACAGACTTTTTGAGAAGCCTATATTTACAAGAAAGTGAGTGGGAGCTCTGTAGCATTTGTAATCTTATATGTAGATGACATATTGTTGATTGGAAATGATATAAAATTTCTGGATAGCATAAAGGGATACCTGAATAAGAGTTTTCTATGAAAGACCTCGGAGAAGTTGCTTACATATTGGGCATCAAGATCTATAGAGATAGATCAAGACGCTTAATTGGACTTTCACAAAGCACATATACCTTGATAAAGTTTTGAAGAAGTTCAAAATCGATCAGTCAAAGAAAGGGTTCTTGCCTGTGTTACAAGGTGTGAAGTTGAGTCAGACTCAATGCTCGACCACTACAGAAGATAGAGAGAAAATGAAAGTCATTCCCTATGCTTCATCCATAGGTTCTATCATGTATGCAATGTTGTGTACCAGACCTGATGTATGTCTTGCTATAAGCATAGCAGGGAGGTCCAAAGTAATCTTGGAGTGGAGCATTGGACAACCGTCAAGAACATCCTGAAATACCTGAAAAGGACTAAGGATATATTTCTCGTTTATGGAGGTGAAAAGAGATCGTCGTAAACGGTTACGTCAATGCAAGCTTTGACACTGATCCGGATGACTCTAAGTCACAAACCAGATACGTATTTTTATTGAATGGAGGAGCTGTCAGTTGGTGCAGTTCAAAGCAAAGCATTGTGGCGGGATCTACGTGTGAAGTGGAGTACATAGCTGCTTAGGAAGCAGCAAATGAGGAGTCTGGATGAAGGAGTTCATATCCGATCTAGGTGTCATACCTAGTGCATCGGGTCCAATGAATTTTTTTTTGTGACAATACTAGTGCAATTGCCTTGGCAAAGGAATCCAGATTTCACAAGAGAACCAAGCACATCAAGAGGCGCTTCAATTCCATCCGTCATCAAGTGTCGGAGGGGGACATAGAAATTTGCAAGATACACACGGATCTGAATGTTGCAGACTCGTTGACTAAGCCTCTTCCACGAGCAAAACATGATCAGCACCAAAGCTCCATGGGTGTTAGAATCATTACTATGTAATATAGATTATTAACTCTAGTGCAAGTGGGAGACTGAAGGAAATATGCCCTAGAGGCAATAATAAAGTTATTATTTATTTCCTTATTTCATGATAAATGTTTATTATACATGCTAGAATTGTATTAACCGGAAACTTAGTACATGTGTGAATACATAGACAAAACATATTGTCCCTAGTATGCCTCTACTTGACTAGCTCGTTAATCAAAGATGGTTATGTTTCCTAACCATAAACATGTGTTGCCATTTGATGAATGAGATCAAATCATTAGGAGAATGATGTGATGGACATGACCCATCTGTTAGCTTAGCATTATGATCGTGTCAGTTTCATTGTTACTGCTTTCTTCATGACTTATACAAGTTCCTCGGACTATGAGATTATGCAACTCCCAAATACCGGAGTAACACTTTGTGTGCTACCAAATGTCACAATGTAAATGGGTGATTATAAAGGTGCTCTACAGGTGTCTCTAAAAGTGTTTGTTGGGTTGGCATAGATCGATATTAGGATTTGTCACTCCGAGTTTTGGAGAGGTATCTCTGGGCCCTCTCGGTAATACTCATCACTATAAGCCTTGCAAGCATTGTGACTAATGAGTTAGTTGTGGGATGAAGTATTACAGAACGAGTAAAGAGACTTGCCGGTAACGAGATTGAACTAGGTATTGAGATACCGACGATCGAATCTCGGGCAAGTAACATACCGATGACAAAGGGAACAACGTATGTTGTTATGCGGTTTGACCGATAAAGATCTTCGTAGAATATGTAGGAACCAATATGAGCATCACTACAAAAAAAAGACACATCATTTTGGGCTGAACGAAAAAAATTTATGTCATACTTATGACACTTCTATGACGATAATTGTGACAAAACCCGATATCATCATAGATGTGGTGGGATCCTACTTCTATGACAAAAAATCATGACAGGAAATGGGCTTTTCATCCTAGGTGGGACGGAGACGCAGCTCCATGTAATTCTTTGGGCCGTCCATGATGGAAAAAACCGTGGTATAAGCGAGGGCGAGGAAAATTTCGGCGAGTTCCCGATTACGGTGGGAGGTCGGGGGCCGAGCGATGCGCGTTTCTCTCGTGCATGTACGCGCATGTCTAAGAGGCGTTAGCTCTAACTGAACCCGAGCGAGGCGTTGGGCTCTAACTAAACCCGAGCGATTGCACTGCAGGCTACGAGTTACTGAACTCGAGCGATCGATCGATGGCTGTTAACTGAACCCGATCGAGCGATTCCTTTGCTACTGCTGCTAACTGAAGCCGGTCGATGCTGCCTCTGGATGAACAGTGAGCGTTGCAGGGGGGTTTGGATGAACAGTGAGCGGTGGGGGTGGATGAACAGGACCCCGTGGCGTTACCTCTCGATGAACAGGACCCCGATTGATCGAGCCGGTTGGGGCTGGATGAACAGGACCCCGTGGAGGGCTGGATGAACAGGACGACCCCGTGGAGGGTTGGATGAACAGTAGCCCGTGGAGGGGTGGATGAACAGTAGCTCGTGGAGGGGTGGTTGAACAGGATGTAGGGGAACGTAGTAATTTCAAAAAAAATTCCTACGCACACGCAAGATCATGGTGATGCATAGCAACGAGACGGGAGAGTGTGTCCACGTACCCTCATAGACCGAAAGCGGAAGTGTTAGCACAACGCGGTTGATGTAGTCGTACGTCTTCACGATCCGACCGATCAAGTACCAAACGCACGGCACCTCCGAGTTCTTGCACACGTTCAGCTCGATGACGTCCCTCGAACTCCGATCCAGGCGAGCTTCGAGGGAGAGTTCCATCAGCATGACGGTGTGGTGACGATGATGATGTTCTACCGACGCAGGCCTTCGCCTAAGCACTGCTACGATATTATCGAGGTGGATTATGGTGGAGGGGGGCACCGCACACGGCTGGGAGAGATCAACTAATCAACTTGTGTGTCTAGAGGTGCCCCCTGCCCCGTATATAAAGGAGCAAGGGGGGAGGCCGGCCGGCCCCTATAGGGTGCGCCAGGAGGAGGAGTCCTCCTCCTAGTAGGAGTAGGACACCCCTTTCCTACTCCCACTAGGAGGAGGAAAGGAAGGAGGAGAGGGAGAAGGAAGGAGAGGGAGGAAAAGGAGGAAAGGGGGGACGACCCCCTAGTCCAATTCAGTTTGGTCTAGGGGGCCGCGCGCCCTGCCTCCTCTCATCCACCACTTGACCCATGAGGCCCATTACTTCTTCCTCGTATTCCCGTAACTCTCCGGTACTCCGAAAAATACCCGAATCACTCGGAACCTTTCCGAAGTCCGAATATAGTCGTCCAATATATTGATCTTTATGTCTCGACCATTTCGAGACTCCTCGTCATGTCTCCAATCTCATCCGGGACTCCGAACTACCTTTGGTACATCAAAACACATAAAATGATAATATAACCGTCATCGAACTTTAAGCGTGCGGACCCTACGGGTTCGAGAACTATGTAGACATGACCGAGACTCGTTTCCGGTCAATAACCAATAGCGGAACCTTGATGCTCATATTGGCTCCTACATATTCTACAAAGATCTTTATCGGTCAAGCCATATAACAACATACGTTGTTCCCTTTGTCATCGGTATGTTACTTGCCCGAGATTTGATCGTCGGTATCTCAATACCTAGTTCAATCTCGTTACCGGCAAGTCTCTTTACTCGTTATATAATGCATCATCCTGTAACTAACTCATTAGCTACATTGCTTTCAAGGCTTATAGTGATGTGCATTACCAAGAGGGCCCAAAGATACCTCTCCGACAATCGGAGTGACAAATCCTAATCTCGAAATACGTCAACTCAACAAGTACCTTCGGAGACACCTGTAGAACACCTTTATAATCACCCAGTTACGTTGTGACGTTTGGTAGCACACAAAGTGTTCCTCCGGTAAGCGGGAGTTACATAATCTCATAGTCATAGGAACATGTATAAGTCATGAAGAAAGCAATAGCAACATACTAAACGATCAAGTGCTAAGCTAACGAAATGGGTCAAGTCAATCACATCATTCTTCTAATGATGTGATCCCACTGATCAAATGATAACTCATATCCATGGTTAGGAAACTCAACCATCTTTGATCAATGAGCTAGTCAAGTAGAGGCATACTAGTGACACCATGTTTGTCTATGTATTCACACATGTATTATGTTTCCGGTTAATACAATTCTAGCATGAATAATAAACATTTATCATGAAATAAGGAAATAAATAATAACTTTATTATTGGCTCTAGGGCATATTTCCTTCAGTCTCCCACTTGCACTAGAGTCAATAATCTAGTTCACATCGCCATGTGATTGAACACCAATATTCATATCTGTATATGATTAACACCCATAGTTCACATCGTCATGTGACCAACACCCAAAGGGTTTACTAGAGTCAATAATCTAGTTTCACATTGCTATGTGATTAACACCCAAAGAGTACTAAGGTGTGATCATGTTTTGCTCGTGAGGGAAGTTTAGTCAACGGGTCTGTCACATTCAGGTCCGTATGTATTTTGCAAATATTCTATGTCTACAAAGCTCTGCACGGAGCTACTCTAGCTAATTGTTCCCACTTTCAATATGTATCCAGATTGAGACTTAGAGTCATCTAGATCGGTGTAAAATATTGCACCGATGTAACTCATTACGACAAGCTCTTTTATCACCTTCATAACCGAGTAATATTTCCTTAGTCCTCACTAAGGACATTCTTGACCGCTGTTCAGTGATCTACTCTTAGATCAAAATTGTACTCCCTTGCCAAACTCAGAACAAAGTATACAATGGGTTTGGTACACAACATAGCATACTTTATAGAACCTATGACTGAGGCATAGGGAATGACTCTTCATTCTCTTTCTATTTTCTGCCATGGTCGGGTTTTGAGTCTTACTCAACTTCACACCTTGCAACACAGGCAAGAACTCCTTCTTTGACTGTTCCATTTCGAACTACTTCAAAAACTTATCAAGGTATGCACTCATTGAAAAATCTTATCAAGCGTCTTGATCTATCTCTATAGATCTTGATGCTCCATGTGTAAGCAGCTTCACCGAGGTCTTTCATTGAAAATTTTTTATTCAATTATCCTTTTATGCTATCCAGAAATTCTATATCATTTCCAATCAACAATATGTCGTCCACATATAATATCAGAAACGCTACAGAGCTCCCACTCACTTTCTTGTAAATATAGGCTTCTCCAGAAGTCTATATAAAACCATATGCTTTGATCACACTATCAAAGCGTTTATTCCAACTCCGAGAGGCTTGCACCAGTCCATAAATGGATCGCTGGAGCTTGCACACTTTGTTAGCACCTTTTGGATCGACAAAACCTTCTGGCTACATCATATACAACTCTTCTTCAATAAATTCATTAATGAATGCAATTTTGACATCCATTTGCCAGATTTCATAAAATGTGGCAATTTGCTAACATGATTCAGACAGACTTTAAGCCTCGATACGAGTGAGAAAAAACTCATTGTAGTCAACATCTTGAACTTTGTCAAAAACCTTTTTCGACAAGTCTAGCTTTGTAGATAGTAACACTACTATCAACGTCCGTCTTCCTCTTGAAGATCCATTTATTCTATGGCTTGCCGATCATCGGGCAAGTCAATCAAAGTGCACACTTTGTTCTCATACATGGATCCCATCTCAGATTTCATGGCCTCAAGCCATTTCATGGAATCTGGGCTCATCATCGCCTCCTCATAGTTTGTAGGTTTCATCATGGTCTAGTAACATGACTTCCAGAACAGGATTACCGTAACACTCTGGTGCGGACTGTAGTTTGGAAGACCTACGAGGTTCTGTAGTAACTTAATCTGAAGTTTCATGATCATCATCATTAGCTTCCTCACTAATTGGTGTAGGAATCACTAGAACTGATTTCTGTGATGAACTACTTTCCAATTCGGGAGAAGGTACAATTACCTTATCAAGCTCTACTTTCCTCCCACTCACTTCTTTCGAGAGAAACTCCTTCTCTAGAAAGGATCCATCTTAGCAACAAATATCTTGCCTTCGGATCTGTGATAGAAGGTGTACCCTATAGTTTCCTTTGGGTATTCTATGAAGACGCATTTCTCCGATTTGGGTTCGAGCTTATCAGGTTGAAACTTTTTCACATAAGCATCGTAACTCCAAATTTTAAGAAACGACAGCTTAGGTTTATTGCTAAACCATAGTTCATACGGTATCGTCTCAAGGGACTTAGATGGTGCCCTATTTTAAAGTGAATGCAGCTGTCTCTAATGCATAACCCCAAAAAGATAGTGGTAAATCGGTAAGATACATCATAGATCGCACCATATCCAATAAAGTGTGGTTATGACGTTCAGACACACCGTTACGCTGTGATGTTCCAGGTGGCATGAGTTTGTGAAACTATTCCACATTATTTTAACTGAAGGCCAAACTCGTAACTCAAAAATTCATTTCCACGATCAGGTCGTAGAAACTTTATTTTCTTGTTACGGATTTTCCACTTCACTCCGAAATTCTTTGAACCTTTCAATTGTTTCAGACTTATGTTTTATCAAGTAGATATACCCATATCTGCTCAAATCATCTGTGAAGGTCAGAAAATAATGATACCCGCCACGAGCCTTAATACTCATTGGTCTGCATACATCAGTATGTATTATTTCCAACAAGTCAGTAGCTCGTTCCATTGTTCCGGAGAACGGAGTTTTAGTCATCTTGCTCAAAAGGCATGGTTCACAAGCATCAAATGATTCATAACCAAGTGATTCCAAAAATCCATCTTTATGGAGTTTCTTCATGCGCTTTACACCGATATGACCCAAACGGCAGTGCCACAAATAAGTTGCACTATCATTATTAACTTTGCATCTTTTGGCATCAATATTATGAATATGTGTATCACTATGATCGAGATCCAACAAACTATTTTCATTGGGTGTATGACCATTGAAGGTTTTTATTCATGTAAACAGAACAACAATTATTCTCTAACTTTAAATGAATAACCGTATTGCAATAAACATGATCAAATCATATTCATGCTCAACGCAAACGCCAAATAACATTTATTTAGGTTTAACACTAATCCCGAAAGTATAGAGAGTGTGCGATGATGATCATATCAATCTTGGAACTACTTCCAACACTCATCGTCACTTCCCCTTCAACTAGTCTCTGTTTATTCTGTAACTCCTATTTCAAGTTACTAATCTTAGCAACCGAACAAGTATCAAATACTCAGGGGATACTATAAACACTAGTAAGGCACACATCAATAACATGTATATCAAATATACCCTTGTTCACTTTGCCATCCTTCTTATCCACCAAATATTCAGGGTATTTCCGCTTCCAGTGATCATTTCCTTTGCAGTGTAAGCACTCAGTTTCAGGCTTTGGTCCAGCTTTCGGCTTCTTCGCGGGAGTGACAACTTGCTTGTCATTCTACTTGAAGTTCCCTTTCTTTCCCATTGCCCTTTTCTTGAAACTAGTGCTCTTGTCAATCATCAACACTTGATGCTCTTTTCTTGATTTCTACCTTCGTCGATTTCAACATCACGAAGAGCTCGGGAATCATTTTCGTCATCTCTTGCATACTATAGTTCATCACGAAGTTCTAGTAACTTGGTGATGGTGACTAGAGAACTCTGTCAATCACTATCTTATCTGGAAGATTAACTCCCACTTGATTCAAGCGATTGTAGTACCTAGACAATCTGAGCACATGCTCACTAGTTGAGCGATTCTCCTCCATCTTTTAGCTATAGAACTTGTTGGAGACTTCATATCTCTCAACTCGGGTATTTGCTTGTAATATTAACTTCAACTCCTGGAACATCTCATATGGTCCATGACGTTCAAAACGTCTTTGAAGTCCTGATTCTAAGCCGTTAAGCATGGTGCACTAAACTATCAAGTAGTCATCATATTGAGCTAGCCAAACGTTCATAACGTCTGCATCTGCTCCTGCAATAGGTCTATCTCCTAGCGGTGCATCAAGGACATAATTCTTCTGTGCAGCAATGAGGATAAACCTCAGATTACAGATCTAATCCGCATTATTGCTACTCATATCTTTCAACATAATTTTTCTCTAGGAACATATAAAAAATAAACATAGGGAAGCAACAACGCGAGCTATTGATCTACAACATAATTTGCAAAATACTATCAGGACTAAGTTCATGATAAATTGAAGTTCAATTAATCATATTACTTAAGAACTCACACTTAGATAGACATCCCTCTAATCATCTAAGTGATCACGTGATCCAAATCAACTAAACCATGTCCGATCATCACGTGAGATGGAGTAGTTTTCAATGGTGAACATCACTATGTTGATCATATCTACTATATGATTCACGCTCGACCTTTCGGTCTCAGTGTTCCGAGGCCATATCTGTATATGCTAGGCTCGTCAAGTTTAACCTGAGTATTCCGCGTGTGCAACTGTTTTGCACCCGCTGTATTTGAACGTAGAGCCTATCACACCCGATCATCACGTGGTGTCTCAGCACGAAGAACTTTCGCAACGGTGCATACTCAGGGAGAACACTTATACCTTGAAATTTAGTGAGAGATCATCTTATAATGCTACCGTCAATCAAAGCAAAATAAGATGCATAAAGGATAAACATCACATGCAATCAATATAAGTGATATGATATGGCCATCATCATCTTGTGCTTGTGATCTCCATCTCTGAAGCACCGTCATGATCACCATCGTCACCGGCGCGACACCTTGATCTCCATCGTAGCATCGTTGTCATTTCGCCACCTATTGCTTCTACGACTATCGCTACCTCTTAGTGATAAAGTAAAGCAATTACAGGGCGATTGCATTGCATACAATAAAGCGACAACCATATGGCTCGTGCCAGTTGCCGATAACTCGGTTACAAAACATGGTCATCTCATATAATAAAATATAGCATCATGTCTTGACCATATCACATCACAACATGCCCTGCAAAAACAAGTTAGACGTCCTCTTCTTTGTTGTTGCAAGTTTTACGTGGCTGCTATGGGCTGAGCAAGAACCGTTCTTACCTACGCATCAAAACCACAGCGATAGTTCGTCAAGTTAGTGTTGTTTTAACCTTCTCAAGGACCGGGCGTAGCCACACTCGGTTCAACTAAAGTTGGAGAAACTGACACCCGCCAGCCACCTGTGTGCAAAGCACGTCGGTAGAACGAGTCTCACGTAAGCGTACGCGTAATGTCGGTCCGGGCCGCTTCATCCAACAATACCGCTGAACCAAAGTATGACATGCTGGTAAGCAGTATGACTTGTATCGCCCACAACTCACTTGTGTTCTACTCATGCATATAACATCAATGCATAAAATCTGGCTCTGATGCCACTGCTGGGGAACGTAGTAAATTCAAAAAAAATCCTACGCACATGCAAGATCATGGTGATGCATAGCAACGAGAGGGGAGAGTGTGTCCATGTACCCTCGTAGACCAAAAGCGGAAGCATTAGCACAACGCGGTTGCTGTAGTCGTATGACTTCACGATTTGACCGATCAAGTACCGAACGCACGACACCTCCAAGTTCTTGCACACGTTCAGCTCGATGACGTCCCTCGAACTCCGATGCAGCCGAGCTTCGAGGGAGAGTTCCATCAGCATGACGGCGTGGTGACGATGATGGTGTTCTAACGATGCAGGGCTTCGCCTAAGCACCACTATGATATTATCGAGGTGTATTATGGTGGAGGGGGGCACCGCACACGGCTAGGAGAGATCAACTAATCAACTTGTGTGTCTAGAGGTGCCCCTGCCACCGTATATAAAGGAGCAAGGGGGGAGGCTGGCCGGCCCCTGTAGGGCGCGCCAGGAGGAGGAGTCCTCCTCCTAGTAGGAGTAGGACTCCCCTTTCCTACTCCCACTAGGAGGAGGAAAGGAAGGAGGAGAGGGAGAAGGAAGGAGAGGGAGGAAAAGGAGTAAAGGAGGGCCGGCCCCCTAGTCCAATTCGGTTTGGGCTAGGGGGGCCGCGCTCCCTGCCTCCTCTCTTCCACCACTTGGCCCATGAGGCCCATTACTTCTTCCTCGTATTCCCGTAACTCTCCGGTACTCCGAAAAATACCCGAACCACTCGAAACCTTTCCGAAGTCCGAATATAGTCGTCCAATATATCGATATTTATGTCTCGACCATTTCGAGACTCCTCGTCATGTCCCCAACCTCATCCGGGACTCCGAACTACCTTCGGTACATCAAAACACATAAACTCATAATATAACTGTCATCGAACTTTAAGCGTGCGGACCCTACGGGTTCGAGAACTATGTAGACATGACCGAGACTCGTTTCCGGTCAATAACTAATAGCGGAACCTGGATGCTCATATTGGCTCCTACATATTCTACGAAGATCTTTATCGGTCAAACTGTATAACAACATACGTTGTTCCCATTGTCATCGGTATGTTACTTGCCCGAGATTTGATCGTCGGTATCTCAATACCTATTTCAATCTCGTTACCGGCAAGTCTCTTTACTCGTTACGTAATGCATCATCCCTTAACTAACTCATTAGCTACATTGCTTGCAAGGCTTATAGTGATGTGCATTACCGAGAGGGCCCAGAGATACCTCTCCGACAATCGAAGTGACAAATCCTAATCTCGAAATACGTCAACTCAACAAGTACCTTCGGAGACACCTGTAGAGCACCTTTATAATCACCAGTTATGTTGTGACATTTGGTAGCACACAAAGTGTTCCTCTGGTAAGCGGGAGTTACATAATCTCATAGTCATAGGAACATGTATAAGTCATGAAGAAAGCAATAGCAACATACTAAACGATCAAGTGCTAAGCTAACGAAATGGGTCAAGTCAATCACATCATTCTTCTAATGATGTGACCCCACTGATCAAATGATAGCTCATATGCATGGTTAGGAAACTCAACCATCTTTGATCAATGAGCTTGTCAAGTAGAGGCATACTAGTGACACCATGATTTTCTATGTATTCACACATGTATTATGTTTCCGGTTAATACAATTCTAGCATGAATAATAAACATTTATCATGAAATAAGGAAATAAATAATAACTTCATTATTGCCTCTAGGGCATATTTCCTTCACAAGAGCCCGTGGAGAGGGGTGGTTGAACATTAGCCGGTGGAGTAGCGCGCGGTGGAGGCTGGATGAACAGGAGACCGTGGAGGCTGGAGGAGGTCGACAGTGGAGATGAACAACATCCCGTGGAGTCCCGTTTTGCGGTACGCAACACCCCTCCCGATGAACAAGACCCTTGTTTCAACCGTAGCGCTCCAACACAAATCCGTTTCGTTCATTTTGCGGTACGCCACACCCCTCCCGATCAACAGGACCCTGTTTCGACCGTAGGAGGTCTGTTTCCTCCATTTTGCGGTACGCCAGACCCCTCCCGATGAACAGGATCCCATTTCGAACGTGGCCGGTCGAACACAAGGCCGTTTCCTCCGTTCTGCGGTACGCCAGGCCTCGTTTCCATCGCCTATTCCGTCCAAGCTGGTTGGCTCCCACGTGTTCCGTTGCCTCTTGATGAACACGAGCATTTCCTTGCCTCCCCACGAACATGACACATTCTGTTGCCTCCCATGAACACAACAACGACGCAGTTTCTCTGTTTCGACCCAGCTATGTACATGAGCCCTGGCCGTACGTATGCGCGAGTAGGCGTTCGAGACCCCGCTCGTATGTACGTACGTGGCCGTATTTACTTTCTTGCACCCTAGACGTTGTACGTACGTGTACATGCTACGTGTGCGCCTCTACTACAACGCGTGCGCGCCTCTACATTGACCAGTATGTACGTACACGTTCGTGACTAGAATGACAATGCTACATACGCTTCGACCAGGTGGGTCCCGACTGTCAGGAAATTCCTTGCGTGCGAAGATGTAGCTGGTGGGTCCCACCAGTCACGGGGGCGAATCGTTTTTTGCTCGGATGCACTTCCTTGTGTGCGAAGATGTAGCTGGTGGGTCCCAGCAGTCAGGGGGCGAATCATTTTTTTGCCCGTAATATGGACGCATTTCCTTGCGTCTGAAGATGTAGCTGGTAGGTCCCAGCAATTAGGGGGGAAACATTTTTTCACGAAATACGATGGCCCGTCCGGTGGGTCCCTGCTGTTAGGTGGAGGAATAATTATTTTGCGTGTAATAAGGAGGCACTTCTTTGCGGCTGCCATGGACCCAGCTGTCAGCCTCTCCATGTACAATACTCTTCTGATGGAAGTCGGTCGTTGACCTGGTTGACCACGCCGCGCCGAGAGCACCATGGCGGTGGACGACGGCGAGGCCTAGGAAGGGGACGACGTGGAGCTTGGGAAGGCGTGGCAGTGGATGCCCACGCGGAGAGGAGTACGAGGGTCCACTGGTCCGGCTGTGGTGTGAGGCTGCCGTCGCCGCAGAATAACAGGGGGTGTGGGTGAGTAGAGGGATGGCCTAGCTAGCGGTGGGAGTAGTAGGGGGCGGTGAGGCCTTGGCGGCATCACAGCCGCCATGGGAGGCAGGAGCATGCGGCACGACTGGCGCTGCTTTGGGCGGCTGGAGCAAGAAGACCAGAGGTTGAAGAAGCACTACGGCCGTTGGATGGACATCATACGGTCACTAGAGCTAGAATCATTCATATTGACTAAAGTTGACAAAGGCCTCCATCCCAGTCAACTTAGTAGGTCCACAAGTCAGCCTCCCACCATGGTAGATCCCAGCTAGCCGGGGGAGTATTCATTTTTTTGTGTGCGTAATAAGGAGGCACTTCCGGTGGGTCCGAGCTGACAGTGGGGGGGGGAATGTTTTTTTCATGAAATATAGTGGCCCGTCCGGTGGGTCCCAACAGTCAGGGGGAAACATTTTTTTCACAAAATATGGTGGCCCGTCCGGTGGGTCCCAACAGTTAGGGGGGAAACGTTTTTTCCGCGAAATACTGGTGGCTCGTCCGGTGGGTCCCTACTGTCAGGTGGAGGAATAATTATTTTTCGCGTAATAAGGAGGCACTTCCTTGCGGCTGCCGTGGACCCAGCTGTCAGCCTCTCCACGTACAGTACTCTTCTGATGGAATTCGGTTGTTGACCACATTGACCACGCCGCGCCGAGAGCACCACGGCGGTGGACGACGGCGAGGCCTAGGAAGGGGACGACGCGGAGCCGGGGAAGACGCGGAAGTGGATGCCCACGCGGAGAGGAGTACAAGGGTTCACTGGTTCGGCTGCGCTGCCGTCGCCGCAGAATAATAGGGGGTGTGGGGTGAGTGGAGTGGAGGGATGGCCTGGCCAGCGGTGGGAGTAGTATGGGGGCGGTGAGGCTTCCGCGGCAGCACAGCCGGCCACGGGAGGGAGGAGCAGGCGGCACGACCGGCGCTGCTTTGGGCGGCTGGAGCAAGGAGACCAGAGGTTGAAGAAGCACTACGGCCGTTGGATGGACATCGTACGGTCAGTCGAGCTAGAATCATGCATATTGACTAAGTTGATAAAGCCCTCTGCCCCGTCAACTTAGTAGGCCCACTATACTGGGTCCCAGCTGGCAGGGGGAGTATTCATTTTTTATGCGTAATAAGGAGGCACTTCCTTGCGTGCGAAGATATAGCTAGTGGGTCCGAGCTGTCAGCGGCGGTAACTTTTTTTCGCGAAATACAGAGGCCATTTCGGTGGGTCCCAGATGTCAGGTGGAGGAATCATTATTTTGCGCGTAATAAGGAGGCATTTCCTTGCGTGCGGCCGTGGACCCAGCTGTCAGCCTCTCCACGTACAGTCCACTTCAGATGCATGTCGGTCGTTGACCACGTTGACCATGCCACGCCGAGAGCACCGAGGGCGGTGGACGACGACGAGGCCTAGGAAGGGAATGACACGGAGCCAGGGAAGACTCGACAGTACGAGGGTTTACTGGTTTGTTTGCCGTCGTCGGAGAATAACAGCAGGTGTGGGTGAGTAGAGGGATGGCTAGGCCAGCGATGGAAGTACGGTGGGGCGGTGAGGCCTGCATGGCAGCACAGCCGACCGCGGGGAGGAGGGAGCAGGCAGTCCCGCCGGCGCTTGTTTGAGCGGCTAGAGCAGGAAGAGCAGAGATTGAAGAAGCACGACGGCCGTTGGATGGACATCCAACAGTCACTGCTTGTGCATCAACCTTTTTATTAGGAAAGCCTCAAATCTGTGGAAAACAGCATACAGACCATCTGCCATAATTTCAAATAATTTACAGCCCATTTGCTAATTCTTAAGTTTTAAAAATGTACAACCCATTTCTCATTATTGATAGGCCATTTTCTCGGCCAACCGAATGAAGCTCTCCTCGTCTTGAAAGATTTGCAGCCCAACAGGCCTGATAAAGCGACTTACTTGACAAAACACAAAAAAACTGGGCTAGCCATTTTCAGAAAGAAAAAAACTACTGGGCTGGTCTGTAGTAAACATAAAAGAAAAGGCTGTCTAGACAGGCCAGAGTGTCCTGCAGAGCCCACTTGACACCCTGCTTCCGTCTCAAAAACAAATTAGATAAATGCCACTCCAATTATGGTGATTCATAAAAATGCCACTGCAATTTCCAAACTTTGAAAAATGCAACTGCAATTTTTGCAAACTTTGAAAAACGCCACTCCAGACTTCGAAAAATGCCACTAGAAATGGCATGAAATGGCATTTTTCAAAGTTTGGAAATTGCAGCGGCATTTCTCGGAAACACCAGATTTGGAGTGGCATTTATCAAATTAACCCAAAACAAAAATAACTGGGCGAGCTGCTGGGTCCCTGGTGTCAGCCGCTCGTTGTGCAATTCTCTTGTTTATTGACTACGTTGACAATGGCATGGGACCCAGATGTCAGAAACCACTAGGAGGAGCCATTTTTTATTGGCTTGAAATAAGGAGGCACTTGCTTGCGTACTGCCATGACCTTGGCGGGTCCCTGCTGTCATCCTCTCCACATATAATCATCTCGTGATTGTGCACACGTCAACTTGGTAGGCCCACAAGTCAGCCTCTAAACCCGTGGAGGACAAATACAACCCATTTAAAAAAAATAACAACCCATTCCATACGTTCAAACGGAAAGTTCAACATTCAGAGAAAAGTAACAGGTCTGATCCACATATAGAGTACTAAACTTCCACGTTGACAACCATCATAGCCAAGTTACCTATCTACTCCCACTAATACTCTAGTAGCGTACATGTACTAACTTACTCTTATCTAACTAGACGATGCCGGCCGCCATCTGCAGTACACGCTAAACGCCGGCACCGGCGTCCTGTGCCTCGCCTCGGACTTACCAGAGGTGCGATAGGGCACGTTGCTCGCGCACGTTGGCCCTTTCCATGCCGACGTGGTCCACCGAAGCTTCGGCTTCCAAGCAGGAAACCCACTTGACGAGCTGGTAGTAAAAATCGGCGTCGCGAACGCGTGCGTGCCCGACAGCCTCCAGGGCTATTTGCCAGGTACTGGCCTCCACGTAGTCGGCCCAGTTGCGGGCGCTCTGCTCGCGGCTCAGAGCGTCGGTGCGCTGCTACTCCATGTCCCGCTGGTGGCGCAAATCAGCGATACGCTACTCCTCCGCCAGGCGGTCGCGCTCCAACAACTCCTGCTCCTTCGCCAAGCAGTCGCGCTCCAACAAGTCCTCGATCTCCGCATTGCCATCTAAAGATAGATAGAATGCCTCCTTCCTCCGTCTGCCTTCCGGTGAAAAACCGAACACTAGTTTCGGCGGTGACCGCCTCCGGCGTCGCCTACCACAGACGGGCGGGGGCATGGCGGACGTGGTGAGCGACGTAGGGCCGGTGGGGGCTTATGAGGATATGGCGAGTTGGGTCACAGTGCCACCGGAGAAGGCCGGGAAACAATACTTATAGGCAGAAGGTAGCGCGACGGTCATCGAAATTCAATGCATAAGCAGGCATGGCTTAGCGCGCCAGCTTGCCGTGGAAAACTAGAGAAACTGAAATTATGACTGTGTCGTCCCGTCCCGTCTGGGTCGCACGCCGGCATGGCGGCCAAACGAGTGCAGTCGAATCATCTCCCTCCTTGTCAATAATGATTCCACGGATTTAAAAAGCCCGCAACAATGAAAGCGCATCTTTTTTCGCATTAGTTAGTTGTCTTAATTACGGCCGGCTGCAAGCAGACACTTAGAATCGCTCACAGCTAGTATGCGGAGCAGCATGCAACGAGTCGCAGCCGAGGGCACGCATGCTGCCACTTAAATCACTGGAATTAATTAGGCTTAAACTTTGGCATGCCGTTAATTATTGCCATGCCTTGGTCTTGTTGCTTTGCTCATGGGACTAATAAACCCAGACGGAGGGAGTACCTTGGTTGGTGAGAGGTTTGAATTAAGCCCTGCAAACCGGAAAGGAGGTACTAGTACGTGCGTGATCCGCTATTTATTCGTGTAGGATCGAGTAGGTCATTTCTTGAATTGAGCCCTGCACACCGGAAAGGAGGTAGTACGTGCATGATCTGCTATTTATCCATGTAGGATCAAGTAGGTAGGATAGTGTAGCTTGTCAGTTTCTTCAGAGGTAGGCATTTTTATTCAAAAAACTGCCACTTCGAATCTTGCGTCGCAAATAAAACCGCCAGGAGCGCATTAGTAGGCTAGCTAGTGATCGATCAGTAACTTGTAAACACTGAGCGAACAGAAATAAGTAACTGTTAATGCATCTCAATGATTCACAGATCATATACAAACATGTAGCTCCAAAAGCAAAGATCAGCCACTTCGGATCTTGCGTCGCAACTAAAACTAACTAGTACGATTCCCATACATAAGATCAACATGTTAATGCATCTCAATGATTCATAGATCATATACAAATATGTAGCTCCAAAAGCAAAGATCTAGAAAAAACATATGTTCTTCCTACTAACATGGATGCTTCTCTTGGCCAACATTTAGTATAGACTGAAAGACAAATTTGTTTGTGAAGTCTACAATTCCTCTTGCAAACATAAGTGGTTTCACCAACAACTGGAACCATGAGAATGAACCACACATGATGGAGGAACATCCACTGCAATATGATTTGGTCTTCTCTCGATCACACCGCGAGACCATTTTCGGAATACAAACTTTAACTTAGGCAAAATGATGCCTATTGTATAATCAGACCAAAGCAATGAAGCACCTAGTGTTGGCCAATAAATAGTATAGTACTACTTTTCTGCAGTCCATGAAGTGACTATCCAATCTTTCTGTGTCTATTTTCAAATGGCACTGCATGCAGTGACTATACTATTCTCTTGTGTAGTTCAATCAAAATTGCAGACACTTTGTTTGTTTGCCAAATAGCAACGGGCAGACATCTCTGTCTGCACAAATATCAAGCAGCTAGTAAACATATACCATACATTGTATTTTCGGTTTAAACATGTCTCTTCCGCTTAGCATCTATCATGTTCTGCACTGGACAATCTGATACAGTTATGTTTTGCCCTAGACAATTTCATACTGAATTGATTTGCTGGTTTAGAGTAGAAATATAGCGCCTTTTCTTCCTCAGACCAAGGATATACATGTTTGCAGTGATGGAAGAGGTGAAATCGATACAACCGAAATTGAGCATCCAATCATTGAATCTTGTCCCGCACCTCCAATGTAGGTCCACCCTGCCAATAAATTCACATGCAAACCACTAGTATTACTATCTAATGACAGTACAAAAAGAGTAGCAAGATAGTAGCAAACCATGTACCTTCATAATGAACAGCTCATAGTGCCCCCAATTGGATATAAAGGTTTGGAAGAAAACATGCTCCTAATGTTGAACCAGTTGGACTTTTTGTGCAGTTCCACTAAAATTGAGCATCCCTGTTTGCATAGATATTGAAAGTGTGATTGCTGTAAAAACGACACTAGGTGAAGCATAGACTCACAAATATAAGCATTCCAATTTCTTAATGGAAAAGGTAGCAAGACTGTTTCTAACCACCTGTTTGAAGGAATAAATAAGGTAACAACAGCTGATGTCAGAAAGGCATATATAGTTCTTTTTGAAAGAATGATCGACTCCTGACCTTTCCTCTTCTTTTAAGCATATTTTGTGCAGTTCAACTAAAATAAAATGCCATGACCGCCTTGACAATTCAGTGACACTGTACAAAAGGAAATGACTTAACACTACATCATGATGTTAGGTATGTAGTCGACAGGCATTAGAGACAAACATACAGACCTCCTCCGATAACATAATGAACATTAATTTTAACAAAGGTGTGACTAGCTTTACCCAGATAACCTGAGTGAACTCTACACCCTCTGTTCCTTAATATAATACGTTTTTGCGGTTCAATTTAAAGTACCCAACCGTCTAGTATTTAGAAAAACAGGTAGTAGTTTTATTGAGCACATATCTAGGAAAGCTTGCCACACTTTATTTATGTCCATACGCTAATGCAACACCATTCAAATACTTCAAATATACACTAATCAAGTGGCTAGTGCAATAGTAGAGTAGTTAGTTTATTACAGGGTACAGTACAATGGTTTTACTGAACAGATTTCAATAAACTCTAGCACTAGAAGATTTCTATAAGAATTAACAATACAAAATGTAAAGGTACCAAGTTTCAGCATTGGTATACTAGCTGTGCATGAGCATTAAAACAAATACAAAAGTCTGAAGGTAACTAGCATTATGAACTAATGGCAGTATAAAAAAATTGCAAACAATGTACCTACAAGGTAAATATCATTTCGAACTCGTGGGGACCTAAAAAATTGCTATCCCAATCTTGATAATTGATCAAACATAAAAACTTGATCGAACGAATCAAGAGAACAACCGGAGGAGGAGGTGCCCATTCTTGACCTTTCCTCTTGTCTTCATCATTTTTTGTGCAGTTTAACCAAAATAAAATGACATCAGCGCCTTGGCATTTTGGTGACACTGTACAAAAAAATTAACTTATCTCGTGAAAGTGAGGTATGTAATCTATAAACATTAACAATGCAAAAATCTGAAGGTAGTAACAAGTTTCATCGTTGGTATACTGGCTGTGCAACAACATTAGAATGCCTTAGCTGAAAAATCTTTAATACATCCACAATCAACAGCTAACCCTGAAATAATCCAGTGACATTAAATGGCATTGCCTAAAATTATCGGTGGCGTTAGACTGAGAGCGGCATTAGTTAAATGTGGCACCACTTTAGCAGTAGCATTGCTTGACTTGACTGCTGGCGTTATACTAACAGCAAAAAAGTGGCAATAAGAGCATGGGAGGCCCATTCGGACAGTGGGCGCGTCAGTACGATGTACCTCCACGGATGCAAAGTGGTGAGGGAGGTATGGTTGGCCAGAGCAACAAATATCCAGGCAGCATATGTGGATTACGTCCCATTTTTGTTCTCTTTAGCCACCTTTTTCCTATGTGAGGACAACAAACCGATCGACCTGGTCATTCTCTATTGCGTTGTCATGCCTTTCTACCCTTCTTCAACCAAGAGACACGAGACTTGTTCCTTAGCTACTGATTTTCCCCTTTTCAACCTAGATGCGGGTTCGATGCCTACTCTCTTGGACAATACAATCTCCCTTCCTTTCCTTATTCAACCCAGACATGTATTAGTCTACATGAAGTAGGGTTTCCTTTAATAGTGCAAATTATGGTTTTCGTCTGCGTGTCCAGCAAAGCAGAGGATAGCAAATTGGGAAGATGGTGGAGTGGAAAAAGATCCACATGCAACGACGTGGCAGATGGGGCAATATAACAAGGGTATGGTTCGAAAAGAGGTAGCATACCTGAGGGTCAGTGGGAAGTGGCTTCACTCGTGGTCGTCGTCCTACGCACACACTACGACAGCAAGCTTGGGGACGGAGGCCATCCCGCGTGAGCGCTAGGTCTGAGAGGACGGCCTTGTCGTCAGTGCATGACCTCGCTCGCCGACGACGAATGCGTCAACGCTGCATGTCCTTTTCTTCCCCGGCGGATCCGTGACCACCGGTGAGGAGGGAGAGAGAGGCCATATTTTTTAGATCTGGAGAGAGGGTGATAGTGTGAGAAGCAAGTGGGCAGCCCTTAGCAAGAAAGCGTTGAAGCTCCAGCCTATATATCTTTTTTATACTACTAGTACTGGAGGTGGAGTAGTGGTAGAGTAGTTTATATTTTCTCTGCGTATAGTACCAGTTAGTCGTGCTTCAAAATTGAACGGCACGCCATTAAAAAAATAAAGGTCGATAACTAATGCGGCACCTCGGGCCAACGCTGCCAGATCACATTTTGCATGAGAAATTACACACCATGTTTCGTTGACATGTGGTCCTGTCCCAACATATCAGTGAGACGGCGGCGAGTCCTTTTCTACTAGTATTTCCGAACGGATGTGTAGGCCAGGGCGCCTCTTCATGAACTGTGGCAAACTGGCAACTGTCCACCGACTCTTCGCCTTTCCCTCTCGATTTAGAACTGCTGTCGCACGCTCTTCCTCTCCCTCCTCCATTTACCTTCAGCCCTTCACCCTTCCTTCTGCCATTGTTCGATCGTCTTCTCCATGGAGGGAACAGGTCGGAAGCGACCCCGTTATTCTTGCTCTGATCTGAAAGATGACGTGGTGGAGGAACTCATTGATCGGTGCAACGTCATCACCTCCGCTAGCATGGCAGGTTCGTTCAAGACCATTCTCGACTCAACTAATAACATCATTACAAGGAACCCAAGAGTCAAGGAGCGGTTTGATCTCTCCTATCTTCTTCGCCGTTACCCCGATGACTGGCGTGGGGACGATGGAGGCCTCGCCTTGTGCAAGTTGATGCCGCTTGATAATGATACGTAAGATGCCATCGCTTGAGGGTAAGGCTTGGGCAGGCACAAATGGAGATTGGGTTGTTTACATTGGGTCCAACTGCGAGTGGGCACTTGTGAATGTGTACACTCGTGACCGGGTTCCACTTCCAAAAATCTCAGCAGACTGCCCAGAGGTTGAGCACACCGGTATTGTACGCACGTTCAAATACGATCATGGTGACTGTCTTCTATGGAAGATAGCAATTTGTCGAGTTCCCAACCACTCTTGGAATTACAAGAACTATGAAGTTGTTGCTATCTTCGACAAGCTTGTTGCCATCCTTCGTGGTTCGACTGGATGGATATTGCTCAAAAATTAGTTTCTGTACATGGGTGAGTATTGTGATGCAATTCAATACGAGGGCCTTGTGTTTGGTTCCACCACTCATGGCACTGTTTTTGCATGGGATCCTTGTAGTTTCGATACGTTTGTCTTCCACCGTAATTATAATTGTTTCATCCACATGCATGCGGGTTAGCAAGTTTCCCTTTACTAATTAACCTACTTCTTGTGTTTCCAAGGTCCTGTGAACGTTCCACCACCTATACTTGAAAAATTTTATAACCAAGGGGGAGATGACGATGGTTATGATCACGAGCAGCGCCCATATACTCTGTGGCGCTTGGCAACTAATTCCAATGGATCACCTCTTCTTGTGTGTATACAACCCACTAATGATGTTACTACTAAGGAAGCTGGTGTAGTCTCCCATGGTAGCACTCTCTGGACCTATTCCAACACCCGTTGCATAGTATTCGGGATGGATACTAGTGTGCTAGCACCAACACCTTCTCCCTGGTACAGAATAGATAGTCTTGGAGAAAACTCACTCTTCCTTGGACAAAACTATTCAATGATGGTGAAAGGTGTTCCAACTGCTGATGACACAACATTACTACCATTTATGAGAAGCAACTGTGTCTATACCTCGGACATTTGGGTAGTTCCCTACCCTGGTACTGATATAGTAGGCCGCTTCAGCCTAGATCATCAGTCCTGCGTTGGTCTCGAGATTGACAATGGATGGCCCGTCCCAGAGAATCACTTGTGGTTCAAATCAAGCGTTTCCAACACTGAGGATTGGTTGAGTTGAAGTTCATTTCATTGCTTGTTATTTGTTGTGTGATGAAAACTTTAGTATTTATAATGTATCCTCGTTGTTGATGTGGGTTGATGACCTGTTGTATGTAATAAAATGATATGCCTGTGATAAACTTACTAAATTTATGAATGGCTTCCAAGTCGCTTCTCTGTGTCAGGACACCGACTCAATGCCACATCGATCTAGCCTGTAACACCTCATATCACTTTGCGGTCTCATGCACGGTATTCCCACGGGTGTCGCCTTACCTTTGCCCGGGACCGTTTGCGCCTTTTGGCACACGTATATGATAGTGTCGCTAGCATCCATATGATAAGGAGCCCGGGCTGACATGGCTAGTCGTAAACCCAAAGTGGCACAGACTTACAGGGACAGGCATCCATGACCCAGCATCGAACGTGTCGGTCATCAGCGAGTGAGTCCGGGCTGTAGCACTGGGCTAGCAGGACTCCGGTAAACCGGGCTGTAGCGGGCTAACAGGACTCCGGTACTCAACGCGTGACATTTCCCCGAAGGGAGAGACACAGGAATGAAGAAGGACACATGCCGGCCAGCCTAAGTGTTCCGGAGCAGTAGCAAGCTACCATGGCTCAGTGGAAGCACTAGGAGACATTTCCCGGTAAGAGAGGCTACTAAAGATAAACAACTAGATAGTCAGATCCCACACATACCAAGCATTTCAATCATACACACAATATGCTCGATATGTGCAAATACAACAAGGCATCACAACATGACTCTACAACACAAGTACTTTATTTAAAGGCTCAGAGAGCCATACATAGCATTCGGGTCGCACGACCCACATTCAAGTCATACAACCATACAAGCCAACAGCAGAAGTAACTTGTCTGAGTACAGACAACTAGTAAAATAAAAGAGGCTTGGGTAAGCCTAGCTATACTACATGGTCCTTCATAAGCTCAGGATCACCACCTGGGCCTCAGTCTACTCATCGATGTCAACGTCTACGAAGAACCCGTCAGAAGGGGTTGTAGCATCTTCTGAAAAATGTAAATTAAAGCAACATGAGTACAAAGGTACTCAGCAAGACTTACATCAGATCCTACATACTTGCACATTATCAAGAAGGGTTGGTGGGGCTATTGCAGCAAGCCAGCTTTGACTCTTGGCTAAGCTATCCTACGAGACTCCAACTTGAAATGGTTTTGCGCACTCGAGTCCACTACTCACCACTTCAATACACTACCGAGGATCCACCTCCGTCTTCCTACGGAAGAGCCATCGTCGGCACTCACGCTTATCTTGAGGCTTTTAGTAGTTTCCATTTACACAACATGTACTCGGCAACCTTCAAGCGGAAGCCCAACGTGGGTGTCGGCCACGACCTACCTAAACACCTAAGTCTCTAGTCCAGGTTTATCGCCTATTCAGGTTCCATCCGCAGGGAGTCCGGCCGAGGTTTCCACATACGGCCCCGAACGATGTGAGAAGGGTTCTGAGACACCTGACGGGTGCCCGGTATACCCGGCCACGTACCTACCGCATCACAGCCCACCCCACAGTCAGCGCTGTCCACGGCCTCCAGTAGGCTACAAACACCAGAAACTACTTGCAACTCCTGGACAGAGAACTAGGGTGAATAAGAAGCCGAGAGGGTCCATTGGTTTCGGGCCCAATGCATGGTAGTAGCTGATTCTTAAATCACACATACAGATATCAGTGCTTAAGGACGGCTTCAATGAAACAACCCACCATGTACTCCTACATGGCCTCTCATCGATACCTTTACCAAATCGTGTTCAACACATTACTCTCATACCTACACGATCATTTCACTCTAGCCCATCACCCAGATGAACCAGACTTGACACAACTCTAAGCATACCAGGCATAGCAAGGTAGGAACAACACATTCATATGGCTCAATCAACTCCTACACATGCTAGTGGGTTTCATCTAGTTATTGTGGCAATGACAGGTCATGCAGAGGAAATGGGTTCAACTACCGCAGCACACAGCAGTTTGAATCGCATTATCTTAATGCAGTAAAAGAGAGCAGGAGCGAGAACATGGGATTTTATCGATATGATCAAATGGTTGGTTGCTTGCCTGATGGGTCGGTGCACTGGTATTGTTCTTCGTTGGGGTAATCACGGTACTCCTCAGGGGCAGGACCTGCCGCAGAGAGCACCGATACACAATCATCACCAAACAATATGCAACAATATGATGCATGCATGAAACATGGCAATATGAGTGTATTGGGCTAATGCAACTAAGACTAGATGGGTTTGAGCTATTTTGAACCATAGGTTCAAGTTTCAAACTCATAAGTGGCCCTTTAAGTGCTTAAACTTGTTCTGTAATAAACAACAGGTTAGCTTGGTTAAACATGCATGAAACCAGTGCAGATGGGTAGATTGGATTTTTCTGATCATTTTTCATATATAACACTTTGCATTTGGAGCTACAGATTAATTTCTATGATTTTTTGAAGTTTGTGGTATTTTCTGGAATTTCCTGTGTAATAATAATTCCAGTAAATAACTTACTGCGTCAGCATTACATCAGGATGACGTCAGTGGTCAACGGAGCTGGTCCAGGTCAAACTGACCAGTGGGTCCCGCGTGTCAATAGTTAATTAAACTAACTAAATTCAGTTAAAACTAATCTGGGTTAATTAGCAGGGGGGCCACTTGTCATAGACACAGGGGAGTCAACCTGGACCCACCCAGTCAAAGTCAACGGTCAAACCCACCGGCGTTTAGCCGCCGGCGAGGCCAGACGCGGCGGTGGAAGTGCATTTGTGCGTTCCGGCGACCAAATGAGTGGCGGAGGGCACCTACGTGTAGCTAGGAACAAGCCGCAGCTCTTGGTGGTGGTGGTTGAGCTCGGGGTGGCCGGAAACGTCGCCCGCCTTGGCGGTCGCTGGAGTTCGGGTGAGGTCGAACCCGAAGCTATGGGGCACGGCGAGGCACGTGGTGAGGTGTGTTGGGCTCCTGGGGATGCAGTGAATGTGTTAGACATGGTGGTGTGGCCGGTGGTTGGCCGGAGACACGTCGGCGACGAGCTCGGCGGCGGTGCGTGCGGTGAAGCTCCGTGTGCTCGTTGTGGTGCACGAGAGCAAGAAAGGGAAGGGGGAGAAGGTAGCTGGGCTCACGGCGGTCTCGAGGGAGCAGACGGCGCGGTCGGGGACAAGTTGGTGCGGCGGCGACAGCGAAAGGGATCTCCGGCGATAGCGGGGTCGGACGAGGTCGGTGCAGTGGCTTCGGGGCAAGCGAGCGCTCGGGGCTCGGCTAGCTCGAAGGAGAGGAGGGCGGCGGAGCTCCTGGACACGGTGGCGCGGCGCAGGGACGACGGAGAGCGCGACTACAGCGATGGTGCGGCTGCGGTGGCGTCGGCCATGGTGCGGGAGAGCGAGGGAGAGAGGCAGGGGGCGAATGGGTGTGTCCACGGTGTTCGGGGTGCGACGTGGAGATCGTCCAGACCAACAGGGCGGCGAGCAGCTGCGTGGCGCGCGCTGGAGTCGCCGTCGAGCACCTGCCTGCCTGCCTGGCCAAGCCAAGCATCTCGCTGGAGCGGTGGCTGGGCTGGGCCGGCAGGTGGGCTTGCCAGGTGGGCGCCAGGTAAGCCTCTGTTTCTCTTTGATTTTCCTTTTCTATTTTTCTGTAAGTTTGTGGACTTTCTAAAAATACCTAGGCAACTCCAAAAATCCCCAAACTGCTCATGCCCACTGTTTAGAATATAAACAACATGGAACATTTTAGTTTAGGATTATTTGGACACTTAAAATATTATATAGATTTTAAATGTCCAAATTCAAATACTTATGATTTAATTCAAAGACCTTAGGATGACCTAGAAAATTGTGCACCACTTTTGGCAGAGGTTCTGAACCAAGACAAAAATGATGGACATTTTAGAAGGGCATTTCAGGTTCATTGAAAATATTTTTAGTAAACCCTAGTTGGATTCAGAGGGGGCTGGGGGTTCTGTCATCCCCATTTCAAGTTTCTGTTGAATGGAATAGACATGATGCAACACTCTAATGCATGAACTAGCTAGGGTGTGACAACTCACCCCCACTCAAAAGAATCTCGTCTCGAGATTTAGGATCCTCCGGGAAGAAGGCGGGATACTCGAGTCGAAGACGATCCTCCCTTTCCCAAGTTGCTTCTTTCTCAGAATGATGCGACCATTGAACCTTGAGAAACTTGATATTATGACGTCCAGTGGTACGCTCGGCTTGATCGAGGATACGAACGGGATACTCTCGATACATGAGATTATCTTGAAGATCAAGCGTTTCATGGTCCACTCCACCGATAGGATCCGAGAAGCAACGCCTGAGTTGAGGGACGTGGAAGACGTCGTGGACTCTGGAGAGATGCGGAGGTAGTTCCAATTGGTAGGGAACTTCTCCTCATTTAGCGAGAATGCGAAAGGGACCAATGTAGCAAGGAGCCAATTTGCCTTTGATACCGAAACGATGGGTTCCCTTCATAAGAGTAACCCGAAGGTAAGCCATCTCGTCAACCTCAAAAGTCATAGCCTTATGTTTTCGGTCATATTGACTCTTTTGACGAGATTGGGCTGTTTTCAACTTTTCACGAACAATGCGAACTTGCTCTTCTGCTTCCTGGATTATATCCGGGCCAAAGAATTGTCTTTCCCCGGTTTCTGACCAGTTAAGAGGCGTTCGACACCTTCGTCCATAGAGAACTTCAAAAGGGGCTTTACCCAAGCTAGATTGATAGCTGTTGTTATAAGCAAATTCGGAAAATGGAAGGCATTTCTCCCAATCCATTCCGAATGAGATAACAGAAGCTTGAAGCATGTCTTCTAGAATCTGGTTGACGCGTTCTACTTTTGGAAACTTTCCCAAAATCGAGAGGTGAAGAGACTTCCTCGATCTGAGTTAATTTCCAGTGGAACACCATGGAGAGACACTATTCGGGGGATGTACAAGTCTGCTAATAGACTAGCGGTTATACTCTCGCGAATAGGTAAGAAATGGGCCACCTTGGAAAGACGATCGATAACGACGAGGATAGCATTATTCCCTCTCTTGGTCCTGGGAAAATCGGTGATGAAATCCATACCAATTTTATCCCATTTCCATTCAGGAATAGCTAAAGGTTGAAGGGTGCCAGCAGGCCGTTGATGCTCTGCTTTTACACGACGACAGATGTCGCAGTTAGCAATATACTGAGCAATTTCTCTCTTCATCCTAGTCCACCAGAACCTCTGGCGTAGGTCCTGATACATCTTAGTGCTACCGGGATGAATGGTGAGAGGAGATTCATGAGCTTCCTTCAGGATCAATCGCCTCAGGTTTCGCACTTTGGGAACCACTAGACGGTTCCCGAAGTATACGACTCCTTGATCATCAATGGAGAAACAATTCGCAACTCCTTTCTTGATGTTTCTTTTGATGCGGGAAATCCCCGGATCTACCTTCTGTGCTTTGATGATCTGATCCGTAAGGGTAGGTTTCGCCACCAAGGTGGAAAGGAATCCTTGAGGAACAATGTGAAGGTTAAGTTTCCAAAATTCCTCGTGGAGAAGTGGTTGACTTTGTTGCAACATCAGATTGTTGCAATAAGATTTACGACTTAGCGCATTAGCCATGACGTTGGCTTTTCCCGGGGTGTAAGTTATCCCTAAGTCGAAATCTGTGATCAACTTGACCCAACGTCTTTGCCTGAGATTCAAATCCGGTTGGGTGAATATGTACTTTAGACTTTGGTGATCAGTGAAGATTTCGCAACGATTACCGAGGAGGTAATGTCGCCAGGTTTTGAGTGCATGGACTACAGCTGCAAGCTCCAGATCATGAGTAGGGTAGTTTTCCTCATGTGGGTGTAATTGCCGTGAAGCATAAGCAATTACGTGTCGATCTTGCATGAGAATGCAACCTAGTCCTTGTCGCGAGGCGTCGCAATAGATAACAAAGTCCTTGGAGAAATCTGGTGGTACCAGTACGGGAGCAGAAGTCAAGCATCTTTTCAGTTCCTGGAAACTGTGCTCACATTGTGGAGTCCACTCGAACTTTTTATCTTTCTTGAGGAGTTCAGTTAGAGGTTTAGCAACTTTGGAGAAATTCTCGACAAAGCGGCAACGATAGCTCGCTAAGCCAAGGAAACTTCGAACTTGCTTGACCGATTCAGGTGGAGTCCAATTAAGGACGGCTTGAACTCGCTCGGGGTTGACAGCAATTCCTTTACCAGAGATTACATGTCCTAGATAGGTCACTTCTGGCAACCAAAATTCGCATTTAGAGAACTTGGCATAAAGGCGATGCTCTCGAAGTTTCATCAATACTAGCCTTAGATGTTCGGCATGTTCTTCCTCGTTCTTGGAGTAGATGAGTATATCATCGAGGTAAACCACGGCGAATTTATCCAAATACTTCATGAAGATTGAGTTCATTAACCGGGAGAAGGTGGCTGGAGCGTTGGTTAAACCGAAGGACATGACGGTGTACTCGTATTGGCCGTAACGAGTAACAAAGGCCGTTTTGGGAATGTCCCCGTTCCGGATTTTGATTTGATGGTAGCCCAACCTCAAATCCATCTTAGAAAAGACTGAGGATCCAGCGAGCTGATCATACAGATCGTTGATCCTGGGGAGCGGATACTTGTTCCTTATTGTGACCAAGTTGACGGGTCGATAATCTACAACCATCCGGTCCGTACCATCCTTCTTCTTAACGAAGAGGACGGGGCAAGCCCATGCAGATGAACTAGGGCGGATGAAACCCTTTTTCAAGGACTCATCGAGTTGTTTCTTAAGTTCGGCTAGTTCTAGTGGTGCCATCTTATAGGGTCTTCTAGAAATTGGGACAGTTCCTAGAATGAGATCTATCACGAACTCGACATCTCTGTCAGGTGGGACACCTGGCAATTCTTCTGGAAAGACATCCGGAAAGTCACGGACTACCGGAACGTCTTCGAGGTCTGGCATTAAGAGAATATAGTTGTCGCTTGGCTACTCGGGTCAAGACATTGACTATCTTTCCTGAGGGGTGCGTAAGTTGAACAGTTCTAGAGAAGCAATCAATCTTGGCATGATGGGCTGACATCCAGTCCATACCCAAGATGATATTAATATCCGAAGATTTGAGAGCTATCAATGATGCAAGGAAAACAAGTCTGTCGACCTGAATTTCATTCCCATGGCTTACGCTAGAGGTTTGCCATCTAGAACCAGGAGTAGAAATTTCCATGGTGGAAGGCATGTCACAGAATGCGGTGTTATGCAAGCGAGCATCGTTTTCGGATAAGAATGAATGAGATGCTCCAGTATCAAAAAGAACAGATGTCGGGTGGCAATTAACAAGGAGCGTACCGAGAACGATGTTGGGATCCTCTTGAGCCTCTTCAGCTGAGACACAATTCACATGGCCACGTGCAGTGGTGGCCGGCTTGGCATAGTACACCTTCCCTGCTGGCTCGCCACGGCCAACAGCCTTTCCAGACTGGTTGGGGTTGGTCTGGGGACACTCGCGCACATAGTGGCCTGATTCCCCACACTTGAAGCACGTCACAGGACTGGTGCATGGAGGAGCATTGTTGGTTGGACCACCATAGGGCTTGGCTGGTGCATACTGTTGAGCTGGGCGAGGCGCCTGATAGGATGGCCTCGGTGTGAACCTGGGTGGCAGGGCAGTGTTAGGCACCCACACCCGGCGCTTCTATGGTCCAGCACCGGATGAGGAACCCATGTCACGGCCATGCTTGTGTGTTGCTTCGAAATCAGTCTGACCCGTCTCAGCACTAATGGCTTTGTTCACAAGCTTCTGGAAAGAGGTGCACTCATGCAGACGGAGATCTCGGCGAAGCTCGGGGCTAAGTCCCTTGTGGAACCTTGCCTGCTTCTTGGCATCGGTAGAAACTTCCTCAGTTGCATATCGTGCAAGGTTACCGAACTCTCTGCTGCAAGCATCCACAAAGAGTCTACCTTGAGTGAAACTGCAGAACTCCTCATGTTTACGGTCCATGAGACCCTCCGGAATGTGATGATCACGGAAAGCCTCACTAAATTCTGCCCAAGTAGTGACATGGCCAGCTAGGCGCATGGCTTCATAGTTCTCCCACCAGAGACTGGCGGGGCCTTCAAGATGATATGCAGCAAATGTGACCTTATCAGCCTCGGCTACGAGTGCAGAACGTAGCTTGTGAGTAATGTTGCGAAGCCAGTCATCGGCGTCGAGAGGCTCGACGGAGTGGTGAAAGGTAGGTGGATGTAACTTGATGAAGTCGCTGAGCGACACCAAGTTATTCCTCTGATGTTGTGCTGTGTTCTGTTCGATGCGCTCCAACAACCGGTTGGTCTCCCGCTTGTTTCTCTCGGCTTCCAGCATAACCTCGGCCAGAGAAGGAGGGTGAGGCAGGTTTGTTTCCCCAACTCTGCTGCCTTCGGCCTGCTCTGGGGGAGCAGGGTTGTTGCGGGTGTTGACCATCCTAGGAAAACAAAGCAATGGTTTAGTCCAGGATGATAAGATTCTGACATAGAAATGTAGAATGTAATGGATAACTCAGAATGCAAGATGATCATCCGTATGACATGGTAGATACATAAACTACTTCTTTTATTCCATCGTCATACACACCATACAAGGTTTAGTACAAGACCAAACAAAGTACTACTACGGTGAAAGGAAGATTACATCTCATCGGAGGCATTCCAAGCTCCTATACATTATTTTTCCTACACCTCCGGAATTGATACACACTAAGTCATATTCCACGGGTCACACAGGACGGTGGAAATACAACTATTACAATACTAGTGAAACTACTACTAACTCAGACATCTCCATAGTAGTTCTCATAGAAGTCTCCTCCATAGCCTGGAAGTTCAACTTGAGCATCCGAGAACAGACGGTCCTGAGGAGCCTGTGGACCAAAGGGGCTAGGGTGAGGTCTTGGACCAACAAACGGTGGCCTGCGGGACCACGGGGTGGGGTGATGCCTCCCACATCACGCCAATCCATCATGTCTGGCAGAGCAGATCTAACAGGATACATATCTCTCATATCCATATACCCAGCTTGCACAGCCGGTGCAAACCGAGTCAAGGTGGCCCAATGATCAGCACGAGTGTTGAAAAGCTCCAGTCTCAAGGCCCGATTCTCTCAGTCCTTATCCTCGAGCATCTCGGCAGTGGTGCGAGTTAATGAGTCCTCCTGTGTGGAGTCAGCATAGATAGCCCGGAGATACCCCTGCGCTCCAAGGAGTGAAGCTGGCATATACCGGAAGTCGGTGTTCCGAAGCAGGCCAGTCCTGACTCGCATGATGGTCATCATAGAATAGGAAGCATCTTGCACAGCCATCTCAATAGTAACCCCGAGTCCATAGGAACAGTGGAGGGGCTCGGTAGATCCAGGATAAGAGGGAAATATCCTGACAGTGCAGAGATACTGGCTTTGATTAAAGTCTCGAAACTGCTCTTCGACCGTGTATTCGGGATACCAACGGTGACCCGTCTCGATCATTACCCGGACTAACATAGCCGTATGACCGGGCACATCGATGCACCGGGTCAGGCGAACCACTTGGTTTTGATCACGAGTGGCCATCTGAAAGCACAACCACAATGCAAAGGCATTAGAATTTCTAGCAGAATTTGGACAGCATAACGGCTGTAAATGCTCAAAAAGGATTTGAGACATTTTACAAAGAATTGCATAGACACTCAACAATATCATATCAAGGTTCTGGGTCCAACTTAACAGCATAACAGGGTAGTAGAACTGAACTAGGCTTGTAATCATCAAACCTACAAGGTACTACTGATTAGTAACACGTGAACCTGATAGAGAGAAGAGATCCTAGTCCTTAACCCCCGGTGGAAGAATGGACTGACTCAGATCAGAATGCCATGAGGTAAAGGAGTAAAAAGAGCCTTACGTACCATCCCACAATCAATTCCCCTACATATAACTAAAGCATTTCTAGACTCAACATCGACCAGCTTGGCTTGGAGAACCTACAGGCAGTCCGGCTCTGATGCCAACGCTGTCAGGACCCCGACTCAATGCCACATCGATCTAGCCTGTAACACCTCATATCACTTTGCGGCCTCACGCACGGTATTCCCACGGGTGTCCCTTACCTTTGCCCGGGACCGTTTGCGCCTTTTGGCACACGTATATGATAGTGTCGCTAGCATCCATATGATAAGGAGCCCGGGCTGACATGGCTAGTCGTAAACCCGAAGTGGCACAGACTTACAGGGACAGGCATCCATGACTCAGCATCGAACGTGTCGGTCATCAGCGAGTGAGTCCGGGCTGTAGCACTGGGCTAGCAGGACTCCGGTAAACCGGGCTGTAGCGGGCTAACAGGACTCCGGTACTCAATGCGTGACATTTCCCCGAAGGGAGAGACACAGGAACGAAGAAGGACACATGCCGGCCAGCCTAAGTGTTCCGGAGCAGTAGCAAGCTACCATGGCTCAGTGGAAGCACTAGGAGACATTTCCCGGTAAGAGAGGCTACTAAAGATAAACAACTAGATAGTCAGATCCCACACATACCAAGCATTTCAATCATACACACAATATGCTCGATATGTGCAAATACAACAAGGCATCACAACATGACTCTACAACACAAGTACTTTATTTAAAGGCTCAGAGAGCCATACATAGCATTCGGGTCGCACGACCCACATTCAAGTCATACAACCATACAAGCCAACAGCAGAAGTAACTTGTCTGAGTACAGGCAACTAGTAAAATAAAAGAGGCTTGGGTAAGCCTAGCTATACTACATGGTCCTTCATAAGCTCAGGATCACCACCTGGGCCTCAGTCTACTCATCGATGTCAACGTCTACGAAGAACCCGTCAGAAGGGGTTGTAGCATCTTCTGAAAAATGTAAATTAAAGCAACATGAGTACAAAGGTACTCAGCAAGACTTACATCAGATCCTACATACTTGCACATTATCAAGAAGGGTTGGTGGGGCTATTGCAGCAAGCCAGCTTTGACTCTTGGCTAAGCTATCCTACGAGACTCCAACTTGAAATGGTTTTGCGCACTCGAGTCCACTACTCACCACTTCAATACACTACCGAGGATCCACCTCCGTCTTCCTACGGAAGAGCCATCGTCGGCACTCACGCTTATCTTGAGGCTTTTAGTAGTTTCCATTTACTTGTCTATGAACTGTATAGGCAACCAAGTAGTCCTTTATCACGGACGCGGCTATTCGAATAGATGATGTTAACCCTGCAGGGGTGTACTTCTTCATACACGCTCTCACCACTTACCACCGTTTACACGACATGTACTCGGCAACCTTCAAGCGGAAGCCCAACGTGGGTGTCGGCCACGACCTACCTAAACACCTAAGTCTCTAGTCCAGGTTTATCGCCTATTCAGGTTCCATCCACACGGAGTCCGGCCGAGGTTTCCACATACGGCCCCGAACGATGTGAGCAGGGTTCCGAGACACCTGACGGGTGCCCGGTATACCCGGCCACGTACCTACCGCATCACAGCCCACCCCACGGTCAGCGTTGTCCACGGCCTCCAGTAGGCTACAAACACCAGAAACTACTTGCAACTCCTGGACAGAGAACTAGGGTGAATAAGAAGCCGAGAGGGTCCATTGGTTTCGGGTCCAATGCATGGTAGTAGCTGATTCTTAAATCACACATACAGATCTTAGTGCTTAAGGATGGCTTCAATGAAACAACCCACCATGTACTCCTACATGGCCTCTCATCGATACCTTTACCAAATCGTGTTCAACACATTACTCTCATACCTACACGATCATTTCACTCTAGCCCATCACCCAGATGAACCAGACCTGACACGACTCTAAGCATAGCAGGCATAGCAAGGTAGGAACAACACATTCATATGGCTCAATCAACTCCTACACATGCTAGTGGGTTTTATCTAGTTACTGTGGCAATGACAGGTCATGCAGAGGAAATGGGTTCAACTACCGCAGCACACAGCAGTTTGAATCGCATTATGTTAATGCAGTAAAAGAGAGCAGGAGCAAGAACATGGGATTTTATCGATATGATCAAATGGTTGGTTGCTTGCCTGATGGGTCGGTGCACTGGTATTGTTCTTTGTTGGGGTAATCACGGTACTCCTCAGGGGCAGGACCTACCGCAGAGAGCACCAATACACAATCATCACCAAACAATATGCAACAATATGATGCATGCATGAAACATGGCAATATGAGTGTATTGGGCTAATGCAACTAAGACCAGATGGGTTTGAGCTATTTTGAACCATAGGTTCAAGTTTCAAGCTCATAAGTGGCCCTTTAAGTGCTTAAACTTGTTCTGTAATAAACAGCAGGTTAGCTTGGTTAAACATGCATGAAACCAGTATAGATGGATAGATTGGATTTTTCTGATCATTTTTCATATATAACACTTTGCATTTGGAGCTACAGATTAATTTCTATGATTTTTTGAAGTTTGTGGTATTTTCTGGAATTTCCTGTGTAATAATAATTCCAGTAAATAACTTACTGCGTCAGCATTACGTCAGGATGACGTTAGTGGTCAACGGAGCTGGTCCAGGTCAAACTGACCAGTGGGTCCCGCGTGTCAGTAGTTAATTAAACTAACTAAATTTAGTTAAAACTAATCTGGGTTAATTAGCAGGGGGGGCACTTGTCATAGACTCAGGGGAGTCAACCTGGCCCCACCCAATCAAAGTCAACGGTCAAACCCGCCGGCGTTTAGCCGCCGGCGAGGCCAGACACGGCGGTGGAAGTGCATTTGTGCGATCCGGCAACCAAATGAGTGGCGGAGGGCACCTACGTGTAGCTGGGAACAAGCCGCAGCTCTTGCTGGTGGTGGTTGAGCTCGGGGTGGCCGGAAACGTCACCGGCGACGACCTTGGCGGTCGCCGGAGTTCGGGTGAGGTCGAACCCGAAGCTATGGGGCACGGCGAGGCATGTGGTGAGGTGCGTTGGGCTCCTGGGGATGCAATGAATGTGTTAGACATGGTGGTGTGGCCGGTGGTTGGCCGGAGACACGTCGGCGAGGAGCTCGACGGCGGCGCGTGCGGTGAAGCTCCGTGTGCTCGCTGTGGTGCACGAGAGCGGGAAAGGGAAGGGGGAGAAGGTAGCTAGGCTCACGGCGGTCTTGAGGGAGCAGACGGCGCGGTCAGGGACAAGCTGTTGCGGCGGCGACGGCGAAAGGGATCTCCGGCAATGGCGGGGTCGGACGAGGTCGGTGCAGTGGCTTCGGGGCAAGCGAGAGCTCGGGGCTCGGCTAGCTCGAAGGATAGGAGGGCGGCGGAGCTCCTGGACATGGTGGCGTGGCGCAGGGACGACGAAGAGCGCGACTACAGCGACGGTGCGGCTGCGGTGGCGTCGGCCATGGTGCGGGAGAGCAAGGGAGAGAGGCAGGGGCGAATGGGTGTGTCCACGGGGTTCGGTGTGTGACGTGGAGATCGTCCAGGCCAGCAGGGCGGCGAGGGGAGGAAGCAGGGCGGCGAGCAGCTGCGTGGCACGTGCTGGAGTCGTCGTCGAGCACCTGCCTGCCTGCCTGGCCAAGCCAAGCAGCTCGCTGGAGCGGTGGCTGGGCTTGGCCGGCAGGTGGGCTTGCCAGGTGGGCGCCAGGTAAGCCTCTGTTTCTCTTTGATTTTCCTTTTCTATTTTTCTGTAAGTTTGTGGACTTTCTAAAAATACCTAGGCAACTCCAAAAATCCCCAAACTGCTCATGCCCACTGTTTAGAATATAAACAACATGGAACATTTTAGTTTAGGATTATTTGGACACTTAAAATATTATATAGATTTTAAATGTCCAAATTCAAATACTTATGATTTAATTCAAAGACCTTAGGATGACCTAGAAAATTGTGCACCACTTTTGGCAGAGGTTCTGAACCAAGACAAAAATGATGGACATTTTAGAAGGGCATTTCAGGTTCATTGAAAATATTTTTAGTAAACCCTAGTTGGATTCAGAGGGGGCTGGGGGTTCTGTCATCCCCATTTCAAGTTTCTGTTGAATGGAATAGACATGATGCAACACTCTAATGCATGAACGAGCTAGGGTGTGACACTCTGAGTGGGTGGTGCGACGAGGCAAAAAAATATTTTCTGAATACATAATTGTACGTGCATTGCAACAGGTTATTGGATGAGGCCAATCAACAATAGTAGTACACTATTTGCTAACTTCACATGCTTCGCGCGTCGGGCGGGCGTTTTTACTGTAGCCATATGTTAATGTGTTTGATGTATGTAACCAGCACCTCGAATCCTCGATACTACCAGTAGGAGTACTATATAAGTAGTAGGAGTAGTAGGGTGGCATGGGCCAGAACAAGCATTCACGTCCAGGAGTACGGCACATGCCACCACCACGACATCCATCTGACACCATATTTCTTGGAGTCCGTGCTAGAGCAATCTCTTCAACCTCGTCATTTCTCTAACTTCAGCCATCGCGCGGCGGGCGAGGTGGGGGTTTGCCGATAGTCGATTTCCTCAACTACGGTCCCACTTGTAAGGCCAACTCCAACGCACGAGCCCAAACGGACCTCCATTTTGCATGAACTCCAACAATAATTTTGACTAGAAAAGCAAGACCAAAGAAAACAAGAACCACAAGAATACATTTTAGAAGATATCCAACTTCCATAACTGCTCCTGTAAGTTGGATTAGTGCCTTCTCGATGCATTCATTATTGATCCGCGGAGGCTCGATCTTGCGTGCTTCTTTCTTCTTCGAGTGTAAAGAAGTAGACATTGCTTCCTCACATCTAATCTCATGTCTAGCCTCTATTCTAGTAGGAGTATCAACAAGTGCACTAGTCTCATCTCTAGCCTCTATGCTAGCTAAAAGTGCTAGACCATCTACTAAATTGCGCTCTATCAATATATCGATGTACTCTTCTTCCCAATACCAAAACTTGCATCCATTCTATTACACAATAAATTTTTTTAAGTTAGCACAACTAGTCTAATCCTAGAGCACAACCAAAGATTTGATCGGGTTCTTCCTCCTTTTGCTGACACATGGGACATCCAGCATCCAGGTCGTGTCATGCAAGAAAATAGAGTGGTAGTTGAAGCCACGTGATGTGCATCTTGGGTTAAACTGTAAATTGAATCTTAATACTCTTGAGTAACTCCAAAAGCGGCCACTGAAGATCTTTATTGGATTTGTTTTTCATCACCAGCACGTCGAGGTGAAGATGTGCAGGTTCAGTGGGTCCTCTTGCGTTTTCACTGACATGTGGGACCGCATGTGAGCAAACAGACGATGGGCTCCGCGCGTCTGCTCGCTGGCTGAGAAGAGAGATAGAGGAGGGCTGAGCATGGACTCCAGGAAATTTGTTCTACGTACCTCGATATAGGCTCGGTATAGTGGGGTGGCATGGGCCATAACTAGCATTCACGTCTAGCAGTACGGCACAGTCCACCCACACGAGTCCCATCCGATAACGATTTTCTTGGAGTCCGTGCTACAACCATCTCTTCTCCCTCCTATTTTCTCAGCCATCGCGGGGGTGGGGGTTTGCCGATAGTCAGTTTGCTCAACTGCGGTCCCACTTGTAAGTGAAAATGCAACACCGCATGCATTCCCCCTTAAGCGGCGTGCCGAACCAACCATGTGGGGGTGCGACGCGAACACGGCAGACTTTTCCTTTTGAAGTCGTAACTTGTAAAATTTGGTTCTGCTCCATGGCGCGAGCGATAGATAGAAAATAACGATTTTGCCTAGAGTAATGAGAAGTTTGGTTCTGGCACCATTCATGCATGGAGTACGTATGAAAATTATGAAGTTGATGCGAAAGGTAAGATAATTACTAGTAGTACCATATACTACTACATGGATTTTACGAAAAGATAACATACAGATCCATCAACGACATCCTCACACCCTAGTGCGCCGGGTCACCAACCGACGTGTGAGGGGCAGCGGCGTTGGCGGCGAGCTCAACGTGCTTCTGAACAATGTAGTCCAAGGTTGCCCTGCGGTCCAAGAAGGCCAGCGTCCTATCGTCCTCCTCTTGCATGTAGTAGTCCTTGTGGACGATTTGCACGTAGACGTGGGTGATTATGTCGATGGTGTCTTGCTGCGCCAGGCGCTGTGCGGCAAGCGCAACCTCGAGGTGGACATTCTCTGGTGCTACAGCGGGCAGTCGCAGGGCACCAGTGCGTCGAAGAGGTTGTCACCATAGTGGCCGTTGAGGGTGGCGGGCATCATAGAGCCTGGGCACGTCAGCTGGAGGCATACGTCAAAGTCGTCTGCGAGCTTCTTAATGAAGGTGAACTTGTCGAGGAAACCGACGAGGACCTCGTCGAACAAGGAGACGAAGCTGTCGTCCAAGCGGCCCCTCACCCTGGCGGCCTCAAGCAATACCTGGAGACGTTCCTCGGTGCCGGGCCGCAGGCCGGCGTCGTGGACCATTTGGCACGGCCGGCTGATGCTCGCGCTCATCGCCTCCATGGGTCCAGCTTAGCTTCTAGTCAACTGATCTTGCGATTTGAGTGATCACTCTTGCCCTTGGTTAGCGTGCGTAGGTGCGTAGGATTTCGTACTACTCCTCGGCCCTCTACTGCACCTGCCTTTGGCTGTATGATAGGTGGGCTAGCCACCCCTTGGGCCCACGTGTCATTCACCCAAAGGCAGTTGTAGTAAGTCAATGAAGCTGCGGCCCCCTCCGTGCCGGTGCAATATAGTCATCTCACCGGACCTCTAGTTGGGGCCAAACAAGAGAAGTTTGATGTTTACTAGTTTATTGGTCCACTTTGCATTTTGCGCCAAGTTTTGACCTTTGATTTAACTAATAAAATGTTAATGCATGTAAACAAAATTTTTGTGTAAGTCACCTTACGAAAACCAAATAATCCCAAAACACTTAGGCATGGTGCATTAACTCCCTCCTCGTTTCTTATTTCATGATATATCAACCAATGAGAGATGTGGGCTGTGCATGCTTTCAATGACTTGAGACTATCAAACATGACATGTAGTGTTTAGTTCATTGCATGTAATCCTATTAGTTAGCAAAAAGACATTATGTTCTCTCGCCGATATGAATAAAACAATACACCATGTATTTATTTACAGAGGGAGTAGTACATTTTTTGTGACATGCATTACTAGATATTGCTAGTCAAATACTAAAATCCAGATGGACGTGGTAGTACTCCTAAATCCAGACGGTGGTGCTACTAATACTAGTAGTAGTACTACCAATGTAGTAGGAGTACTAGAACTGTACTACCCGTTGGTCAAATTGTTACGTGCTCCTCCTCATAGTGAAGTGACAAGACCCTGCGCCAGAGATGACACCTGAGTATAGGCACCGTGTTCGGCATACCATAGTCAGCCTCACCGTCTGCAGTCACTATCATCATGGCTGTAGAGCTAGCCTGCTTACAACTAGCCCTGTTCGACATAATTTCCCGTGCATAGATGCCCGTGCATTGCACGGAACACCAAGATTGGGGGTGGACGGCGCCGGCAGCGGCCATCACGCCAGATTTTTCCACGGCCTTCTAGATGTGGTGGGGAGGAGATAAGGCTGATTGTGAGAGACAAGGAGTTATTTGTAAATAGGGAACAAGTGCGAGCATCTTTTTGCAAAAATGGAGAAGTTTGGTTTGTATGCGTCAGATCTAGATCCGACGGCTATTGGTGAAAGATGGGAGGCACAACATCATCACCAACTCAGGACCTGTTTGATTCACAGGATTTTGAAAACGCAGGAATATGACACAGCAATATTACAAGTTTCAAACTGATATTACAAATGTTAGGAGTAATGCTGCACCTACGAAGAGGGAATTACTAGGAAGTTTATGTAAGAACTTTCGATACTTTAAGTGGATGCAGCATTATCGTACAAACTAAAATCCACCACCCTGACAAGTCACTAATGGGAAAATAAGTTTTCGAGTCTCTTGCCACTTGATGTTTCAAAAACAAATTCAGCTTCTGTGGAGACTTTGTCATTTAGGCTTAGACGCTTGCGGTGATCAGCATGCCATTCATTGTTGCGCCAGAGAACGCCAAACCTCATTACCTTGAGCACACTTGCCTCCAGAACAAAGAACCTGAACAATTTAATCTCAAATGTGCTGCCTCGGTAGTCGATCAAATCAATTTCCGTAAGATGTAGATCAAGGCATTCGATGAGATTGTTATAGTGCAGCACATTTTTCACTTTCGGGTCTTTTTTTATCTGCAAAAGAAGAGAGCATATTAGAGCAGCTGGCTGTATAAGATTGCCATGTCATCAAGAGGTACCAATATCATTCGCTCATACGGTAGGGTTGGCTGGCTAGTGATATTGTTTCACTCTCTCTCTCTCTCTCTCTCTCTCTGTTTCCTCTCATTTAACTAGGAGCACGTGAAGAGCTTGGGCATTTGTTGCCTTCCACTATGTGGCCGATGCCATATTTCGCAAAAATATGCCACATAATACGCATCGATGTTAAATCAAAAGATTTTGGCACCACTCTCACGATGTGATAGAGTTGGCAGTACTGTGCACACGGACCCACATGTATAAACAAATCAATCAAACCAACTACACCAGCCTCTCACTCTCCCAAACAAGTGTTTTTTATTGCCTCAGTCCTCTCTCTCTCCCACGCAGTGTTTTTTCATTGCGTGAGTTAATTTGGCACCGGAGCAAAGTAGGTGATCCAGATTGGGGCACCATGTGAGCAATGGAGGGGCATCGATGCCAAATGCATCACAAGCGAATTTGGCACGTATTTTGGCCTACATAGCTCACTTTTGTACTCCCTCCATCCCAAAATTCTTGTCTTAAATTTGTCTAAATACGGATGTATTTAGTTACATTTTAGTGTTAGATACATCCATATCTAAACAAATGTAAGACAAGAATTTTGGGACGGAGGGAATACTACCTCGTATTTAGTATAAAATTTTGACCATAGATTTACCTAAGAAAATGCCAATGCATGTCACTAAAAATTACACCATTTGAAATTATGTTCAAATACGAATCCAACGATATAGTTCTTAGTGACATGCATTAACATTTTGTCAGTTAAATCTATGGTCAAATTTTGATACTACAAAATTGGAAGAGTAAACTAGGACGGAGGTAGTACTTGCTCTTAGGGTAACCATAGATTTACGGGAGTAGTCTAAGTTACTTTCCACTATGACTAGCCTAGGCTACTATAGTAGTACAACATAAAAACGATGCAGGTGATCATGTGAGAAAAAATACTAAAAAATTTTCTTTCGGTGCAGTGCGTAGATGCAGCTTTGAACACTACACTTGTCATCGTAATTTGGAAAAATTACAAAAAAAATTGAGCTACGTTGTGATTACCGTTTACTAATAGGAAAGAAGTTTCACCTCGATGAGTAGCTTCTCCGTGCACGGAAAGCATGTAAGGAATCCAACAACTTGATCCAGATTGGCGCCGATAGATTTTAGTGCCAAGATCTTCACTGTGCACATGGACTGGGTCAATCTTGTGGGAATCATTTTCTGGAAGACGGTCATAAATACATCAAGAAGAAATTAAAAAATGTGAATTTCAAGAAGACGGAGAAGAAGATGAGTGATGTACCTGAACGATTACGGATCCAATAAAGAGTTTAGAGAATTTGGCAGACGAGTACACCAACGCTGTCATTTTCAGCGCGTCAATGACCCTAATTTTTGTTGGACCTTCTAGATCCGATACAAGCAATCTCTCAAGGAAAGGCGCATTCTCAATGACCATAACGTGGAACAGCTGGAGTGATCTCTTCCCAATTGATGTCTTGTTGCAGAGCCAGCAAGACACATAAATCCATCGAATATTCGTCGAGGCGATGTGGAGGCTAATGAACCCGTGGATCTGCTCAAGACGAAGGTACTCAAGCACAGTACAGCTGTGGAGCAGGTGCTCCATAGCCTCCTTCGAGATGACAACGTCGAAGAGGTCGAGCTGCTTGAGTTGAGGGAGAAGAAGGGCGGGCGCGGCATTAATCTGGGGAAGATAGCAGGAGCTGAAGCTGGCGCAGCGCAGCATTGTTGTGAGGCGGAGCGCAGATGGCGGCAGAGAGCAACATCATCTAGCTTCAAAGCTGAGCTCCTCGAGCTGATCTAGGGTGGGGGATAAGAACCACTCGTCGAACTTGGGTTGGACCTTGCAGTTGGTACTGAACATGCGGATGTCAAGGCGTCTGGCTGGCCCAGGGTGCGATGAAAGGATCTTGGAGACTGCGGCCATGCGTTTGCAATCCCCGTCGCAGAGGCAGCTGTCGACGGTGAGGTTGAGGGGGACGCGGCGCCAGAGGGGGCGCCACCGCCGGGAGAGCAGGGCGGTCCGCACGGCAGAGTTGGTGGGGAGGAGGCTGATGATGACGAGCAGCATGTCATCGGGGAGGCTGCTGATGAAGTCCAGGCTCGCCAGATGTGGTTTTGGCTCGAACCACCTCCGCTTGTTGGCTGCCTCGCCGTGCATCTCAACCGGCGGTGACGCCGGTGTACACGTGTGCTGGTGTGTGTTGTGTGCTGGGTGTGCGTTAGTGCGTCCTTCTGTGCATGCCGTCGCGTAGTGGAGAATTGTGCGCGAGTGCGTCCCTCACGCGCAAGAAGTGTGTCCTCAATGCGCCCTCAATTTACTAGCGTGCGGGGTGCTACCCCGAGTGGTTTCAACTTTGTTTACTTCACCGCGTGTTAGATGGGCCTCTAGTTTACTTTTTTTCACCCACTGCCACATGGGCCAGCACACGAAGATACAGAACACGAGCTGACAAGGCAGCATGTGGATTGGTTGACCGATCAACTAAACAATATACAGAGCTATACGCTGACACAGTGAGCGTATAATCCGTCGGTATAGAGAGTTCGAGTGAGAGGGGAGGCCCGTGAGAGATAGCAGAGAGAGAGAAAGAGCTACTCCCTACGTTTGATAATGTAGTTCCAACATTTTTTTAAAATCAAACTTTTGAAACTTTGATCAAGTTTAGAAATTACTTATATCTACAATACCAAAGATAAATGATAGTATGAAGTAAGTGCATGTTGTGATGAATCTAATGATCGTTCCGGATGTAAATGTTTTTCTCCACATATACCTAGTCAAACTTTTCTAAGGTTTGACTTTTCAAAACATCCTTATGCTTATGGACATGACAGAGTCCCTAACTAGAGAGAGAGAGAGAGAAATAGAAAGAGTGAGTGAAAAAAGTGTGTGTGCGTGTGTGAAAGAGACATGGACAACACACAATAAAAGTAGAGAAAAAGCGTGCGTGTCTTATGCAAACATATCACACATGCATCTTCGACAACGGAGGCAAGGTGAGGAGATAGTGTGTGGTTGTTTGGAACCGAGAGAGCAAGACCCCTAGCACATGGCCAAGAAGGGTCTGACAAACAAGGGAGAGAGGTCGAGAGAGAAGTACGGAGAAAATGCAGACATGGGGAGGAGAGAGTGTATGTTTTTCATAGAGAGATCCCTTGAAGATCGTGATGGGACTACATGGGTGGAGATTGCGTGACAAGGTGTGTGCGCGATAGAAGATGCCCCGGGAGATATCGAGATAGACATATGGATGGAAGGAGACAATACATGTGTTCCTGATGGCTAGTAAGAGATAATCATACTTAGGAGGGGGGGAGTGCTTGCGCCTATGATGGAGTGAGGGATTATGGTACTTAGGGGGGTGCGTGTCACATGGAGAGAGAACAAGGGCGGAGAGTGTTGGATGGGTCTATATGTATAGCGCGAGCGAGACATGTGTATGTGTGAACCAGGGAGATATAAGGTCAGTTTGGCTTGCGTCCTGAGCATCTTTTCCCTGGCCTAGGGTTGTGGCTGGATTTCATGCATGCTTGTTTGGTTGCTACCCTGTGAAAAAGAAAGCCCGCATGGCCTGGATTCCCTTGCACTTTAATTAGCCTGGCTAGACTCCATACACTGCAAGTAGCCTGGCCCAGGCGACCGATTTCGAACGCCTGGCCGTGCTTGGTCATGTGGCCACGAGGCTAACAGCAACCTGGATGGATATTAGCATTAAATAATTGATGCATGGATTGATTGATGGGACATTGATGCTTTGCCTGGCCCAGGCATGAACCAAACGCTTCAGCACCACACAAGCCTGGCCAGGCAGAAATATTGTACATCTCACGTCCACACCAGGCAGTAATGGCCATCAAGGCATGAGGGTCAGGTCACGAACCAAACTGACCAATAAATTTTGAGAGAGGTTGAGGAGCCCCGATAAGGCTGAGTGGTGCGTCAGATAGCTGAGAGGGGGAAAGAGATATTCCATCTGCTCGATAATGCAGTGCATGTAAATTTTTTAGAAGTCAAACTTTGGAAATTTTGATCAGGTTTATGCAAATGTTATTTATATCTACAATACCAAAGATACATCATACAAAACTACATCTCATTGTGAATCTAATGGTATATGTTTGCCGTTCTAGATGTAATTGTTTTTGTCCATGTACATGGTCAAACTTTGTGATGTTTGACTTTTCAATAAATCTATATGCTATGGACCGAGGAGAGTGCCTAAGTCGAGACAGATCAAGTGCGTGTGAAGGAGAATGAGTAAGTGTGCAAAAAGAGTATGTGTGTGAAAGAGAAAGTGACAAAAAATGATAAATTAGAGAGAGTGTGTGTTTTTTCGTTTCTTATGCGAACATATCACGCGTGCATCTCCGAGATAGAAAAGCGAGGCGAGGAGATACACGAAGATAGCTAGTGTGTGATTGTTTGCAACGGAGAGAGACACCCCTGTAGCACATGTCCAATAGAGGTCTGGCCAACAAGGAACAAAGGTCGAGAGGGACACATGGAGGACATGGACACATGTGGAGGGAGAGAGGGTGTGTTTGTGATAGAGAGATCCCCTCGAGATCGTGAGGGGACTATATGGGTGGGAGATCGAGGGAGGCGCATGCGTGATAGAAAGATGCCCTGAGAGAAATCGAGATAGACCATACACATGTTTGTGATGGAGACTAAGATTAGCTAGTCATATACATATAGGGGGGAACTGCGTGTGCTTATAGTGGAGTGAGAGACCATCATATTTAGCTAGCTAGGCATGAGATTGTGTGTGTGTGCGTGTGATATGGAGAGAGAACGAGGGAGAGAGATAGAGCTTTAGATGGGCCTATCGAGTGCGAGTGAGATATGCATGTGTATGTGTGACCCAGGTGGATGGAGAGTTTGAGAGAGGGGGGAAGAGCTCCGAGACGACAGAGTGGTGCGTGAGAGAGTTACGGGCAACGAGCCAAGGAATTTGTGTGCGTACGATGAGTGCACCCAAGATATCTAGCTTGGACTAGCTAGAGTATCATACATAGTGTGTGAGAGAGACCTATAGATGGTGTATATATGCATGCAAACTAGAAAGACCCCCCCACCCACCCACACACACACACACACACTGTCACACCCTAGCTAGTCATGCATTAGAGTGTTGCATCATGTTTACTCTTTCATCAGAAACTTGAAATGGGGATCTGTGAAACCCTCAGAATCATTTTGAAAATGATCCAAATAAAAACTTCTCCAAAAGGGTCCAAGAAAATGCTCATGTTGCTCTCTGAAAATATTGGACAGAGATAAAAATCAAACCAATATTTTTAGTGGCTCATGGACATTTATTTTGGGCATTTGGAATTAATGCATAAATATTTGCTTTGGAAATATATTTCTATATATATTAATATATGTCCAAATATTATGCCAATTATAAAGGAGCTCTGGAATAATATATCTAGCCCCTGAAAAATTTGGCATAAGTTAAATAAATGATTTAATATATTATTTAAATCAAAACAAATGTCAGAAATTAGAAAACAGAAAAAAAATAAAAGGGAGAAGCTTACCTGGGCTCCTCCACTGTGCAGCCCATCCAGCTGGCCGGCCCAGCCAGCAGGCGGCCCAGCCCGCCTCCCTCCTGTGTCGTCTTCGTCCCGACAGAGGGAGGGGAGTGTGGCCGGCGCGTGCGCGCGCCACCGCGCCACGCTACCTCTCTCCCTGCCTGCCTGCCCTCCCCTCCTCGCTCGATGCCCTGGACGACGCCACGCCTCCCCCCCTGCTCTCTCTCACTCTCCCTCGGCTCTTCCCTCCTCTCCCTCGCTCTCTCTCTCACACGGCCGAACACCACCGTCGCCGCCGTTCGCCATAGCAGCCGACTCCGGCCACCCCTCGCTCCCCCGACTAGCTCAGGAGCTCCGCCTCGACCTCCTCTTCCTCCCCACCGCTCCACGGGTCTCCGGAAGCCCTGCATCGCCGCCACGTCGCCGTTCCCCTCCTCGGGCTCCGACCACCGTCGCCGTCGATTCGCCGTCTCCAGCGCGTCCCCGAGCCCGCTTCGACGCCCACTGCAACCGCGGTGAGCTACGCCACCGTTTCCCCCTTTCTCCCCCTCGTTCCCTCACCGTAGCCTCCTCCCCACCACGGCCGAACCTCCGCCGTCGCCGAGCTCGCCGTCGACGCAGCTCCGGTGACCATTTGGTCACCCCGGCGAGTCCAACGAGTTCGTAAGGCTCCATAGAGCATCCCTAGCGCCTCGCTTCGCTCGCCTTCGAGCTCCAACCCCGTTTCCGTGCACGACCGAACTCCGGCGGCCGCAGCCGAGCTCGCCGCCGTCGACTCCGGCCACCTCAGGAACAGCCACGGCCACCGTTCGACGCGCGGGAGCAAGAGCTCTCCAACGAGCCCAAGAACGGCCTCGCCCGTGCCCTGTAGCGCGATCCCGCATCGCGCCGCCGTCTCGGGCCTCGCCGGCGTCACGTCGCCGGTGGGTTTGACCCACTTTGACCACGGCAGGAACCCCCCTGAGTCCCTGACAGGTGGGCCCAGCCCAGTAGCTAATTAGGATTAGCGCTAACCACTGTTAGTTAACCCCCTGACACTGACTAGTGGGCCCCAGCGCCACTAATTAGTAATTAGGATTAATTTAACCCTGTTTAACCCCCCTGTCACTGACGTGTGGGCCCCACACGTCAGGTTTGACCCCAGACAGCCGCAGTTGACCACTGACGTCATGCTGACGTCATGCTGGCGCAATAATTATATTTCTGGATTTAAATTAAATCAGGAAATTCCAGAATATTATTTAAACTTCAAAAATTCATAACTTTTATTCTGTAACTCCAAATTGGACAAATTATATATGAAAAATGATCAGAAAAATCCAATCTATCCATATGTACTATTTTCATGCATGATCAAACAAGTTAAATTGATGTTTTAAGCAGAACAAGGAAAAGCACTTTAAAAGGCCATGTTTGAGTTTGAAATTTGAATCTTTGATTCAAATTTGTTCAAACCCTTCTGGTTTTAGTTGCATTAGCCCAACACACTCATATTGCTATGTTTCATGCATGCATCATATTGTTGCACATTGTTTGGTGATGGTTGTGTGTCGGTGTCCTTTGCGACAGGTTCTGCCTCCGAGGAGTACCGTGATTACCCTAACGAAGAACCGTATCAGTGCATCGAACCATCAGGCAAGCAACCAACCATTTGATCATATCGATACAATCCCATGTTCTCGCTCCTGCTCTCTTTTACTGCATTAATACAACGCGATTCAAACTGCTGTGTGCTACGGTAGTTGAACCCATTTCCTCTGCATGACCTGTCATTGCCACAGTAACTAGATGAAACCCACTAGCATGTGTAGGAGTTGATTGAGCCATATGTATGTGTTGTTCCTACCTTGCTATGCCTGCTATGCTTAGAGTCGTGTCAGGTCTGGTTCATCTGGGTGATGGGCTAGAGTGAAATGTTATGTCAGTAATGAGAGTGGTGTGATGAACACGATTTGGTAAAGGTATCGATGAGAGGCCATGTAGGAGTACATGGTGGGTTGTTTCATTGAAGCCGACCTTAAGCACTGAGATCTGTATGTGTGATTTAAGAATCAGCTACTACCATGCATTGGGCCCGAAACCAATGGACCCTCTCGGCTTCTTATTCACCCTAGTTCTCCGTCCAGGAGTTGCAAGTAGTTTCTGGTGTTTGTAGCCTACTGGAGGCCGTGGACAGCGCTGACCGTAGGGGTGGGCTGTGATGCGGTAGGTACGTGGCACGGTGTACCGAATACCCGTTAGGTATCTCGGGAACCCTGTTCACATCGTTCGGGGCCATATGGGAAACCTCGGCCGGACTCCCTGCGGATGGAACCTGGATAGGCGATAAACCTGGACTGGAGGTTTAGGTGATTAGGTAGGTCATGGCCGACACCCACGTTGGGCTTCCGCTTGAAGGTTGCCGAGTACATGTCGTGTAAACGACGGTAAGTGGTGGGAGCGTGTATGAAGGAGTACACCCCTGCAGGGTTAACATGATCTATTCGAATAGCCGTGTCCGCGGTAAAGGACTACTTGGTTGCCTATACAGTTCATAGACAAGTAAATGGAAACTACTAAAAGCCTCAAGATAAGAGTGAGTGCCGAGGATGGCTCTTCCGTAGGAAGACGGAGGCGGATCCTCGGTAGTGTATTGAATTGGTGAGTAGTGGACTCGTGTGCGCAAAACCATTTCAAGTTGGAGTATCGTAGGATAGCCTAGCCAAGAGTCAAAGCTGGCTTGCTGCAATAACTCCACCAACCCTTCTTGATACTAAGCATGTATGTAGGATCTGATGTAAGTCTTGCTGAGTACCTTTGTACTCATGTTGCTATAATCTACATTTTTTACAGAAGACGCTGCAACCCCTTCTGATGGGTTCTATGTAGACGTTGACATCAACGAGTAGGCTAAAGACCCAGGTGGTGACCCTGAGCTTGTGAAGGACCTTGTAGTATAGCTAGGCTTCCCAAGCCTCTTTTATTTTACTAGTTGTCTGTACTCAGACAAGTTACTTCCGCTGCTGGTTTGTATGACTGTATGGCTTGTATGTTGGGTCGTGAGACCCGTACCTTCGTGTATGTTATGTATGGCTCCCTGAGCCTTAAATAAAGTACTTGTGTCGTAGAGTCATGTTGTGATGCTTCGTTGTATTGCACATATCGAGCATATTGTGTGTATGATTGAAATGCTTGGTATGTGTGGGATCTGACTATCTAGTTGTTTATCTTTAGTAGCCTCTCTTACCGGGAAATGTCTCCTAGTGTTACCGCTGAGCCATGGTAGCTTGCTACTGCTCTGGAACACTTAGGCTGGCCGGCATGTGTCCTTCTTCGTTCCTGTGTCTGTCCCTTCGGGGAAATGTCACGCTTTGAGTACCGGAGTCCTGTTAGCCCGCTACAGCCCGGTTTACCGGAGTCCTGCTAGCCCAGTGCTACAGCCCGGACCCACTTGCTGATGACCGACACGTTCGAAGCTGGGTCATGGATGCCTGTCCCTGTAAGTCTGTGCCACTTTGGGTTTACGACTAGTCATGTCAGCCCGGGCTCTTTATCATATGGATGCTAGCGACACTATCATATACGTGAGCCAAAAGGCGCAAACGGTCCCGGGCAAAGGTAAGGCGACACCTGTGGGGATACCGTGCGTGAGGCCGCAAAGTGATATGAGGTGTTACCGGCTAGATCGATGTGACATCGAGTCGGGGTCCTGACAGCGTTGGCATCAGAGCCGGACTGCCTGTAGGTTCTCCAAGCCAAACTGGTCGATGTTGAGTCTAGAAATTCTTTAGTTATATGTAGGGGAATTGTTTGTGGGTTGGAACGTAAGGCTCTTTTTACTCCTTTATCTTATGACATTCTGATCTGAGTCAGTCCATTCTTCCACCGGGGGTTAAGGAATTAGGACCTATTCTCTCTATCAGGATCACGTGTTACTAATCAGTAGTACCTTATAAGTTTGATGGATACAAGCCTAGTTCAGTTCTACTACCACATTATGTTGTTAGAATGGATTCAGAACTTTGATATGATGATGTTGAGGGTGTACGAAATCCTTTGCCAAATGTCTCAAAATCCTTCTTGAGCATTTACAGCTGTTATGCTGCCGAAATTTTGCTAGAAATTCTAATGCCTTTGCATTATGATTGTGCTTTCAGATGGCCACTCGCGACCTCAATCAAGTGGTTCGCCTGACTCGATGCCTAGATGTACCCGGCCATACTGCCAAGTTGGTCAGGGTAATGACTGAGGCTGGATACCGCTGGTATCCTGAGTACACGGTCGAAGAGCAATTCCGAGACTTTAATCAAAGCCAGTATCTCTGCACTGTCAGGATATTTCCATCTTATCCTGGATCCACCGAGCCTCTTCACTGCTCTTATGGACTCGGGGTTACTATTGAGATGGCTGTGCAGGACGCCGCCTACTCTATGATGACCATTATGCGAGTCAGATCTGGTATATTTCGGGACTCTGATTTCCGGTATATGCCAGGATCACTTCCGGGAGCACAAGGGTATCTCCAGGCTATCTATGCTGACCCCACTCAGGAGGATTCACGGACTCGCACCACTGCTGAGATGCTCGAGGATAAGGACCGTGAAAATCGGGCCTTAAGGCTAGAGCTCTTCAACACCCGTGCTGACCACTGGGCCACTTTGACTCGGTTCGCACCGGCGGTGCAAGCTGGATTCTCAGATATGCGCGATCTCTATCCTGTGAGATCTGCTCTGCCAGACGTGATGGTTTGGCGTGATGTAGGAGGCATCACCCCACCTCGCGGTCCCCGCAGGCCACCGTTTGTTGGTCCAAGGCCTCATCCTAGCCCCTATGGTCCACAAGCTCCGCGAGACCGTCTGTTTCCAGATGATCATGTTGAGCTCCGAGGCTATGGAGGTGACTTCTACGAGGACTACTATGGATCGGTCTGAGTTAGTGGTAGTATCACTAGTTCGCACTAGCTGTGTCGTCTATCGTCCCGCGTGACTCGTGGGATATGACCTAGTTTGTACTCCTTCCGGAGGTGTAGAAAAATAATGTATAGGAGCTTGGAATGCCTCCGATGAGATGTAATCCTCTTTTCACCGTAATAGTACTTTGTTTGGTCTTGTACTAAACCCTGTATGGTGTGTATGACGATGGAATAAAAGAAGCAGTTTCTGTATCTACCATGTCATACGGATGATCATCTTGCATTCCGAGTTATTTCTTACATTATGAATCCTATGTCGGAATTTTACCATCCTGACTAAATCATTGTCTTGTTTACCTAGGATGGTCAACACGCGCGCTAACCCTGCTTCTCAAGAGCAGGCCGAAGGCAGTGAAGCCAGGGATGTAAATCTGCCTCATCCTCCTTCACTAGCCGAGGTGATGATGGAAGCTGAGAGAAACAAGCGGGAGACAAACCGTTTGTTGGAGCGTATTGAACAGAATACAGCACACCATCAGAGGGCTAACGTGGTGTCACTCAGTGATTTTATCAAATTGCATCCACCCACGTTCCACCACTCCGTCGAGCCTCTCGACGCTGATGACTGGCTTCGCAGTATCTCTCACAAACTGCATTCCGCGCTGGTAGCGGAGGCTGACAAGGTCACCTTTGCTGCATATCATCTTGAAGGCCCCGCCAGTCTATGGTGGGAGAATTATGGAGCTATGCGCCCAGCGGGCCATGTCACTACTTGGGCTGAATTCAGCGAGGCTTTCCGTGAACATCACATTCCGGAGGGTCTCATGGACCGTAAACGTGAAGAATTTTGCAGTTTCACCCAAGGCCGACTTTCTGTGGATGCTTACAGCAGGGAGTTTGGTAATCTCGCACGATATGCAACCGAGGAAGTTTCTACTGACGCCAAGAAGCAAGCAAGGTTCCGTAAGGGCCTTAGTCCTGAGCTTCGCCGTGACCTCCGTCTGCATGAGTGCACATCTTTTCAGAAACTTGTCAACAAAGCCATCAGTGCTGAAACTGGTCAGACTGACTATGACGCAACACGCAAGCATGGCCGTGATATGGGTTCCTCATCCGGTGCTGGTCCTCAGAAGCGCCGCGTGTGGGTACCCAACACCGCCCTGCCACCCAGGTTCACACCGAGGCCATCCTTCCAGGCGCCTCGCCCCGTTCAGCAGTCTGCACCGGCCAAGCCCTATGGGGGTCCAACCAACAATGCTCCTCCACGTACCAGTTCCGTGACTTGTTTCAAGTGTGGGGAATCTGGCCACTATATGCGTGAGTGTCCCCAGACCAACCTCAATCAATCTGCTAAAGCTGTTGGCCATGGCAAGCCGACAGGAAAAGTATTCCACGCCAAGCCGGTCACCGCCTCACGTGGCCATGTCAACTGTATCTCTGCCGAAGAAGCTCAAGAGGATCCCAACGTCGTTCTCGGTACGCTTCTTGTTAATTGCCACCCGGCATCTGTTCTTTTCGATACAGGAGCCTCTCATTCTTTTATATCTGAAAACTATGCTCGCTTGCATAACGTCGCATTCGGTGATATGCCAACTTCTATGGTAATTCAAACTCCAGGATCCAAATGGCAAACTTCTAGAGTAAGCCATGGAAATGAAATCCAAGTCGACAGACTTGTTTTCCTTGCCTCTTTGATAGCCCTTAAATTTTCAGATATCAATATCATTCTGGGTATGGACTGGATGTCAGCTCATCAAGCCAAAATTGATTGCTTCTCTAGGACTGTTCAACTCACCCATCCTTCGGGGAAGATAGTCAATGTCTTGACCCGAATAGCTAAGCGACAATTATATTCTCTTAACGCCAGCCCTTTGCCAGACCTTGAGGACGTTCCGGTAGTCCGTGACTTCCCGGATGTCTTCCCAGAAGAATTGCCAGGTGTTCCACCTGACAGGGATGTTGAGTTCGTAATAGACCTCATTCCAGGAACCGTTCCGATTGCTAGAAGACCCTATAAGATGGCACCCCTAGAACTAGCCGAGCTTAAGAAACAACTCGATGAGTCCTTGAAAAAGGGTTTCATCCGACCTAGTTCATCTCCGTGGGCTTGCCCCGTCCTATTCGTCAAGAAGAAGGATGGTACGGACCGGATGGTTGTAGATTACCGACCTGTCAATTTGGTCACAATCAAGAACAAATATCCGCTTCCCAGGATCAACGACCTGTATGATCAGCTCGCTGGATCCTCAGTCTTCTCCAAGATGGATTTGAGGTTGGGCTACCATCAAATCAAAATCAGAAACGGGGACATTCCTAAAACGGCCTTTGTTACTCGTTATGGCCAATACGAGTACACCGTCATGTCCTTCGGTTTAACCAACGCTCCAGCCACCTTTTCTCGGTTAATGAACTCAATCTTCATGGAGTATTTGGATAAATTCGTTGTAGTTTACCTCGATGATATACTCATCTACTCCAAGAACGAGGAAGAACATGCCGAACATCTAAGGCTAGTGTTGCAGAAACTTCGAGAGCATCGCCTTTATGCCAAATTTTCTAAATGTGAATTCTGGTTGCCAGAAGTGACCTATCTGGGTCATGTAATATCTGGTAAAGGTATTGCTGTTAACCCTGAGCGAGTTCAAGCCGTCCTTAACTGGACTCCACCTGAATCGGTCAAGCAAGTTCGGAGTTTTCTAGGCTTAGCGAGCTATTGTCGTCGCTTTGTCGAGAACTTCTCCAAGGTTGCCAAACCTCTAACCGAACTCCTCAAGAAAGATAAGAAGTTCGAGTGGACTCCACAATGTGAGCACAGCTTTCAGGAACTGAAAAGACGCCTGACTTCTGCTCCCGTACTGGTACCGCCAGACTTCTCCAAGGATTTTGTTATCTACTGCGACGCCTCGCGACAAGGACTAGGTTGCATTCTCATGCAAGATCGACACGTAATTGCCTACGCTTCACGGCAATTGCACCCACATGAGGAGAATTATCCTACTCATGATCTAGAGCTTGCAGCTGTAGTCTATGCACTTAAAACCTGGCGACATTACCTCCTCGGTAATCGTTGCGAAATATTCACTGATCACCAAAGTTTGAAGTACATCTTCACCCAACCGGATCTGAACCTCAGGCAAAGACGTTGGGTTGAATTGATCACAGATTTCGATTTAGGAATAACCTACACCCCAGGGAAAGCCAACGTCATGGCTGATGCGCTAAGTCGTAAATCTTATTGTAACAACCTGATGTTACAACAAAGTCAACCGCTTCTCCATGAGGAATTTCGGAAGCTTAACCTTCACATTGTTCCTCAAGGTTTTCTTTCCACCTTGGTGGCAAAACCTACCCTTACGGATCAGATTATCAAGGCACAGAAGGTAGATCCGGGAATCTCCCGCATCAAGAGAAACATTCGGAAAGGAATTGCGAATTGCTTCTCCATTAATGATCAAGGGGTCGTATACTTCGGGAATCGACTAGTGGTTCCCAAAGTGCGAAACCTGAGGCGTTTGATCCTTAAGGAAGCTCATGAATCTCCTCTCACCATTCATCCCGGTAGCACTAAGATGTATCAGGACCTACGCCAGAGGTTCTGGTGGACTAGGATGAAGAGAGAAATTGCTCAGTATATTGCAAATTGCGACGTCTGTCGTCGTGTAAAAGCAGAGCACCAACGGCCTGCTGGCACCCTTCAACCCTTAGCTATTCCTGAATGGAAATGGGATAAAATTGGTATGGATTTCATTACCGGTTTTCCCAGGACCAAGAGAGGGAATAATGCTATTTTCGTCGTGGTCGATCGTCTTTCCAAAGTAGCCCATTTCCTACCTGTTCGAGAGAGTATAACCGCTAGTCAGCTGGCAGACTTATACATCTCCCGAATAGTGTCCCTTCATGGTGTTCCTTTGGAAATTAACTCGGATCGAGGAAGTCTTTTCACCTCTCGATTTTGGGAAAGTTTCCAAAATGCTATGGGAACTCGTCTCTCCTTTAGCACCGCCTTCCACCCTCAGTCGAGTGGTCAAGTGGAACGCGTCAACCAGATTCTAGAAGACATGCTTCGAGCCTCTGTTATCTCATTCGGAATGGACTGGGAGAAGTGCCTTCCATTTGCCGAATTCGCTTACAACAACAGCTATCAATCTAGCTTGGGTAAAGCCCCTTTTGAAGTTCTCTATGGACGACGGTGTCGAACACCCCTTAACTGGTCAGAGACCGGGGAAAGACAATTCTTTGGCCCGGATATGATTCAGGAAGCAGAAGAACAAGTTCGCATCGTTCGTGAAAAGTTGAAAACAGCCCAATCTCGTCAAAAGAGTCAATATGACCGAAAACATAAGGCTATGACTTTCGAGGTTGACGAGAAGGCTTATCTTCGGGTCACCCCTCTGAAGGGAACCCATCGTTTCGGTATCAAAGGCAAATTGGCTCCTCGTTACATTGGCCCTTTTCGCATTCTTGCCAAACGAGGGGAAGTTGCCTACCAGCTGGAACTACCTCCGCATCTCTCCAGAGTCCACGATGTCTTCCACGTTTCTCAACTCAGGCGTTGCTTCTCGGATCCTATCCGTGAAGTGGACCACGAAACGCTTGATCTCCAAGATAATCTTACATATCGAGAGTACCCCGTTCGTATCCTCGATCAGGCCGAACGTATCACCCGACGTCAGAACATCAAGTTCCTCAAAGTTCAGTGGTCGCACCATTCTGAGGATGAAGCAACCTGGGAAAGGGAGGATCGTCTTCGACTTGAGTATCCCGCCTTCTTCCCGGAGGAACCCAAATCTCGGGACGAGATTCTTTTGAGTGGGGGTGAGTTGTCACACCCTAGCTAGTCATGCATTAGAGTGTTGCATCATGTTTACTCTTTCATCAGAAACTTGAAATGGGGATCTGTGAAACCCTCAGAATCATTTTGAAAATGACCCAAATAAAAATTTCTCCAAAAGGGTCCAAGAAAATGCTCATGTTGATCTCTGAAAATATTGGACAGAGATAAAAATCAAACCAATATTTTTAGTGGCTCATGGACATTTATTTTGGGCATTTGGAATTAATGCATAAATATTTGCTTTGGAAATATATTTCTATATATATTAATATATGTCCAAATATTATGCCAATTATAAAGGAGCTCTGGAATAATATATCTAGCCCCTGAAAAATTTGGCATAAGTTAAATAAATGATTTAATATATTATTTAAATCAAAACAAATGTCAGAAATTAGAAAACAGAAAAAAATAAAAGGGAGAAGCTTACCTGGGCTCCTCCACTGTGCAGCCCATCCAGCTGGCCGGCCCAGCCAGCAGGCGGCCCAGCCCGCCTCCCTCCTCTGTCGTCTTCGTCCCGACAGAGGGAGGGGAGTGTGGCCGGCGCGCGCGCGCGCCACCGCGCCACGCCACCTCTCTCCCTGCCTGCCTGCCCTCCCCTCCTCGCCTCGATGCCCTGGACGACGCCACGCCTCCCCCCTGCTCTCTCTCACTCGCCCTCGGCTCTTCCCTCCTCTCCCTCGCTCTCTCTCTCTCACACGGCCGAACACCACCGTCGCCGCCGTTCGCCATAGCAGCCGACTCCGGCCACCCCTCGCTCCCCCGACTAGCTCAGGAGCTCCGCCTCGACCTCCTCTTCCTCCCCACCGCTCCACGGGTCTCCGGAAGCCCTGCATCGCCGCCACGTCGCCGTTCCCCTCCTCGGGCTCCGACCACCGTCGCCGTCGATTCGCCGTCTCCAGCGCGTCCCCGAGCCCGCTTCGATGCCCACTGCAACCGCGGTGAGCTACGCCACCGTTTCCCCCTTTCTCCCCCTCGTTCCCTCACCGTAGCCTCCTCCCCACCACGGCCGAACCTCCGCCGTCGCCGAGCTCGCCGTCGACGCAGCTCCGGTGACCATTTGGTCACCCCGGCGAGTCCAACGAGTTCGTAAGGCTCCATAGAGCATCCCTAGCGCCTCGCTTCGCTCGCCTTCGAGCTCCAACCCCGTTTCCGTGCACGACCGAACTCCGGCGGCCGCAGCCGAGCTCGCCGCCGTCGACTCCGGCCACCTCAGGCACAGCCACGGCCACCGTTCGACGTGCGGGAGCAAGAGCTCTCCAACGAGCCCAAGAACGGCCTCGCCCGTGCCCTGTAGCGCGATCCCGCATCGCGCCGCCGTCTCGGGCCTCGCCGGCGTCACGTCGCCGGTGGGTTTGACCCACTTTGACCACGGCAGGAACCCCCCTGAGTCCCTGACAGGTGGGCCCAGCCCTGTAGCTAATTAGGATTAGCGCTAACCACTGTTAGTTAACCCCCTGACACTGACTAGTGGGCCCCAGCGCCACTAATTAGTAATTAGGATTAATTTAACCCTGTTTAACCCCCCCTGTCACTGACGTGTGGGCCCCACACGTCAGGTTTGACCCCAGACAGCCGCAGTTGACCACTGACGTCATGCTGACGTCATGCTGGCGCAATAATTATATTTCTGGATTTAAATTAAATCAGGAAATTCCAGAATATTATTTAAACTTCAAAAATTCATAACTTTTATTCTGTAACTCCAAATTGGACAAATTATATATGAAAAATGATCAGAAAAATCCAATCTATCCATATGTACTATTTTCATGCATGATCAAACAAGTTAAATTGATGTTTTAAGCAGAACAAGGAAAAGCACTTTAAAAGGCCATGTTTGAGTTTGAAATTTGAATCTTTGATTCAAATTTGTTCAAACCCTTCTGGTTTTAGTTGCATTAGCCCAACACACTCATATTGCTATGTTTCATGCATGCATCATATTGTTGCACATTGTTTGGTGATGGTTGTGTGTCGGTGTCCTTTGCGACAGGTTCTGCCTCCGAGGAGTACCGTGATTACCCTAACGAAGAACCGTATCAGTGCATCGAACCATCAGGCAAGCAACCAACCATTTGATCATATCGATACAATCCCATGTTCTCGCTCCTGCTCTCTTTTACTGCATTAAGACAACGCGATTCAAACTGCTGTGTGCTACGGTAGTTGAACCCATTTCCTCTGCATGACCTGTCATTGCCACAGTAACTAGATGAAACCCACTAGCATGTGTAGGAGTTGATTGAGCCATATGTATGTGTTGTTCCTACCTTGCTATGCCTGCTATGCTTAGAGTCGTGTCAGGTCTGGTTCATCTGGGTGATGGGCTAGAGTGAAATGTTATGTCAGTAATGAGAGTGGTGTGGTGAACACGATTTGGTAAAGGTATCGATGAGAGGCCATGTAGGAGTACATGGTGGGTTGTTTCATTGAAGCCGACCTTAAGCACTGAGATCTGTATGTGTGATTTAAGAATCAGCTACTACCATGCATTGGGCCCGAAACCAATGGACCCTCTCGGCTTCTTATTCACCCTAGTTCTCCGTCCAGGAGTTGCAAGTAGTTTCTGGTGTTTGTAGCCTACTGGAGGCCGTGGACAGCGCTGACCGTAGGGGTGGGCTGTGATGCGGTAGGTACGTGGCACGGTGTACCGAATACCCGTTAGGTATCTCGGGAACCCTGTTCACATCGTTCGGGGCCGTATGGGAAACCTCGGCCGGACTCCCTGCGGATGGAACCTGGATAGGCGATAAACCTGGACTAGAGGCTTAGGTGATTAGGTAGGTCGTGGCCGACACCCACGTTGGGCTTCCGCTTGAAGGTTGCCGAGTACATGTCGTGTAAACGACGGTAAGTGGTGGGAGCGTGTATGAAGAAGTACACCCCTGCAGGGTTAACATGATCTATTCGAATAGCCGCGTCCGCGGTAAAGGACTACTTGGTTGCCTATACAGTTCATAGACAAGTAAATGGAAACTACTAAAAGCCTCAAGATAAGAGTGAGTGCCGAGGATGGCTCTTCCGTAGGAAGACGGAGGCGGATCCTCGGTAGTGTATTGAATTGGTGAGTAGTGGACTCGTGTGCGCAAAACCATTTCAAGTTGGAGTATCGTAGGATAGCCTAGCCAAGAGTCAAAGCTGGCTTGCTGCAATAACTCCACCAACCCTTCTTGATACTAAGCATGTATGTAGGATCTGATGTAAGTCTTGCTGAGTACCTTTGTACTCATGTTGCTATAATCTACATTTTTACAGAAGACGCTGCAACCCCTTCTGATGGGTTCTATGTAGACGTTGACATCAACGAGTAGGCTAAAGACCCAGGTGGTGACCCTGAGCTTGTGAAGGACCTTGTAGTATAGCTAGGCTTCCCAAGCCTCTTTTATTTTACTAGTTGTCTGTACTCAGACAAGTTACTTCCGCTGCTGGTTTGTATGACTGTATGACTTGTATGTTGGGTCGTGAGACCCGTACCTTCGTGTATGTTATGTATGGCTCCCTGAGCCTTAAATAAAGTACTTGTGTCGTAGAGTCATGTTGTGATGCTTCGTTGTATTTGCACATATCGAGCATATTGTGTGTATGATTGAAATGCTTGGTATGTGTGGGATCTGACTATCTAGTTGTTTATCTTTAGTAGCCTCTCTTACCGGGAAATGTCTCCTAGTGTTACCGCTGAGCCATGGTAGCTTGCTACTGCTCTGGAACACTTAGGCTGGCCGGCATGTGTCCTTCTTCGTTCCTGTGTCTGTCCCTTCGGGGAAATGTCACGCTTTGAGTACCGGAGTCCTGTTAGCCCGCTACAGCCCGGTTTACCGGAGTCCTGCTAGCCCAGTGCTACAGCCCGGACCCACTTGCTGATGACCGACACGTTCGAAGCTGGGTCATGGATGCCTGTCCCTGTAAGTCTGTGCCACTTTGGGTTTACGACTAGTCATGTCAGCCCGGGCTCTTTATCATATGGATGCTAGCGACACTATCATATACGTGAGCCAAAAGGCGCAAACGGTCCCGGGCAAAGGTAAGGCGACACCCGTGGGGATACCGTGCGTGAGGCCGCAAAGTGATATGAGGTGTTACCGGCTAGATCGATGTGACATCGAGTCGGGGTCCTGACACACACACACACACACACACACACACACACAGAGAGAGAGAGAGAGAGAGAGCGAAGGAGAGAAAGGGAGAGGGACCAACAAGGTTTTTGTGTCGGATGCGTGCGCCAGAATTGAAGATTGTCGGAGAGAGAGAGAGAGAGAGAGAGAGAGAGAGAGAGAACAGGAGTCTAGGAGAGGGGGAGGTCGCGTTTTCTGCATCAAAGACTTATATAAACCATGTTTCGATATAAACTTGCATTCAAATATTTAAATTGGAGAACATGTTGTCTGCAATCCACACATGAACGGATATATGTGTATATCAAACAAGTTCATTAATTTGACTTTCAACATGTTCATGGAGTACTATAATACTGTACAACATGCTACTCGATTGAGGTGTTCAATTTTGGATTTAGTTCACTATTTTGACCTAGTGAACGAGCTATTTCATTGAATCGAGATATTTCAGTGAACGAGCTATTTCATTGAATCGAGATATTTCATTTTGGGTAGAACTGTAACTCCCCCTCACATTTCAGACAAATGCGTCTGTAAGACATGGTTCCACTCCCCTCCCAATTCCTGCCCCCACCCCCATTCATAACTCGTGGGTGCCAAATCACCTTCTCCCTGGGAAGCTCCCTTGTCTCGAGCCACAAAACCTCAGCCCCTCCTCCATGGCGCCCCCACCGCACCAATTTCACAACCGCCCTCCTCCCTAATGTCGGAGATGCTGTCCATTTGCCGTCATGCACTGGGCCTTGTGCCTCTTACTCCGTGGTGCTGGAGCTGCCTCGATGACGGCCGCGTGAACCGTACCGGAGCCGATTCACCCCCGCCGTTGTTCACGGCGCCGGAGCAGCTCCAACTTCGGATCCGTCCAGAGTCCTAGCGCTGCTTCCCCGTAGTCGTCGATCGTCACGACATTGTTGTTTCCCTGCCGTCGGTCGCCACCGCAACCACGCCGGCCTCACCGACTCGGCAGCTGGACCTGCCTACTTCACCATGCCGCCAGATAGGTCACACCCTCATCTCAAATCACTTTATATAGGCGTCAGTTGTCTGAATTTTTATTCTGGGCCAATCGATTCCCAATGGGAAGCAGCACCCCTCGAGGCGGTGGAGCTCCTAGGCTGCCGGTTGGCTTGTGTCTAACGTAAGGGTGCGGGGCCGCAAGTTCGCCGCGGAGGCAGCGCTTAGATGGCTATCTTTTAGAGTTGCATGGTGTCAGTGGGAAACGAAACCTATGGGATCACTGGAATCCCTTCTACGGTTGCGGGGCGTGGGGATCGTGAGAAGAGCAGGACTAGTAGACAACACAAAGGGGATTTACCCAGGTTCGGGCCACAAAGATGCGTAAAACCCTACGATCCTGCTTTGGTGGATGTATTTAGTGTTCTTGAGCTCTTGAACTAGCTCTGAGTGCCGCTAGGTTCGAAAGAGCCGAATCCTTTCGCAGTGTGCCATGGGCCTCCTTTTATAGGCGAAAGGGGCTGCCACAGTGGCACACAGGAGGTGGAAAGTGCTACAGCATTGCGAGCTTATTGCTGGTATTACAGGACAAAGTGCATTTAATGCAAGGCTTAGGTGTCCCTTCGCTTTATCGAGGACGGGGGCGAGGCCCGTCCCGTCCGTCGCCGCTCCTCCTTGCTTTGACACGCGCCCTGGCCAGCGATGCATGCGGTTCCATGTAGGCAGGCAGGCAGCTGAGGTGGCGCGGTGGTGGAGCCTCCACGAAGGGTTGCATGTTGCCACACAGGTGCCTGCCCAGCTGGCTGGGTCGGCAGCTGCATGCGAACAGCGGCGGAGACTTGGCTGGCGTGGGCCTGGCAGTGGCCCTGCTGGCGTGCTTGGCGAGGGTCTCGTCGGGTGGCCCGGCAAGGGTCTTTGTCACAGCCCTAGCTTAGACCTTGTCTGTCTTTGCATAAGCATCCATGCATCATGTTTAAATTTTATGAAACTTGAAATGGGGATTGCCTAAACCCTAGCATCAAAGTAATTCACTAGGTTCAACTAAAATATTTTCAGTGAATTCCAAATGGCTTTCAAAAATGTTCATCATTTCTGGAAATGCTAGAACCATAACAGAGGTCTTGCACATTTTTCCATGACATATTTGGTCACTGAATTAAATTATATAGTATTTGCAATTGGGCATTTAAATGCTATATATTATTTTAAGTGCTCAATTAATTCTGAACTTAAGTGTGGGCTGCTAGGAATAATCCTAACAGAGCCCACAACTATTTTTAGGATTTTTGAAAATGTTTTGGTATTTTAAATAAAGCCCAGAAGTTACAGAAAAATAGAAACAGAAAACAATTTAGAAGAGAGAGAGAGAACGCCCCCTCCGTTCCCGTCCCCTATCTCCATTTTCCATCGCGGACGAAAGCTTCTCGCCGCCGGCCATGGTGTAGCCGTGGCCATAGCCGCGCACGCCCACAACGGAGTGCCTCACCGTGCTCAGAAAGCCCCTAGGAGCCCAACACACACACCAGCTCCCCCTCCCGCGCACCACAGCGCCAAACCCGCAGGTGCCCGAACTCCGGCCGCCGCGCAAGTCTCTGCCGCCGTCGTTTTAGGCCACTAGAGCTATTGCTGTGAGCACCAATGGACGCGGATGAGTCTCCTCGTCATGTAGAGCCTCTCCGTCGCACAAATGGTTGCCTATAGGCAAAACCCGAGCCACCCCAGTGCGTCCCCGCCGCGTTTTTGGTCGTCGCCGGCGACACTCCGGTGAGCTGACGTGGCACGGTCATTAGTGGCTAATGACGCCACTAATTAACCCCCTAAGCCACTTACACATGGGCCCCACACGTTTAATTAACCAGCTAACGAAATTAGTTAGAACTAATCCAACCCGACTGGACCCACGCGTCAGCATTGACTTTGCTGATGTGGCCGTTGACCGGTCCCACCTGTCAGTGAGCTAAACAGCCCTGTGTCACTGACATGTGGCCCCCAGACGTCAGGTTTGACCTGGACCATCGCCTTTGACCTGCTGACATCACCACGACATCATGCTGACGCAATAACTAATTACTGGAATTTTTCTTATACAGGAAATTCCAAAAAATAACCAAAACTTCTAAAAATCATAGTAAATCAACCGTAGCTCCAAATCAAATAAATTATATATGAAAAATGATCAGAAAAATCTAACCTTTCCATCCGTACCATTTCCATGCATGTTTGAACAACCTAAGGTTGCTGTATATGGCAATTTGCATAGTTGTCATTTAAATAAGCACATATGGAGTTTGAATTTGAACCTAGGGTTCAAACCAACTTCATTTAACCTGTTGTTAGTTGCATTAGCACAACACACTCATTTTACCATGTCATGATCATGCATCATATTGTGCATTGCATTGATTGTGTTATTCCTTGTTTGCCGATATTTGTCCCCTCTTAGTAGACGACGTTTCGACGATGAATTCGATGACACCGATGAAGAGCTATACTATCTTCAGAAGTGCGAGGCAAGAAAAACCCCCCCTTATCCATTCCGATACAATCCCACTCTCTCGCTCCTGCTCACTTTTACTGCATTTGGACAACATCGATTCATCTGTTACTTGTTGCGGTAGCTGAACCCCTTTATCCTCTGCATGACCTGTCATTCCAAAGTAAATAGATGAAACCCAGTAGCATGAGTAGGAGTTGTTTGAGCCCTGTTGTGCCTACTCATTCATGCTTGTTTCTCATGCCTGCTACTTCTTAGAGTTGAGTCAGTTCCGATTCATCGAGGATGAATCAGAGGTGTGTGAACATGTCCTACTGTTGAGAGCTAAGTGTGTGAACACGATTTGGTAAAGGTAGCAGTGAGAGGCCATGTAGGAGTACATGGTGGGTTGTCTCATTGCAGCCGTCCTCAGGAACTGAGTTCTGTGTTTGTGATCCATGAAATAGATACTACCACGCATTGGGCCCGAAACCAATGGACCCTCTCGGCTTCTTAATCACCCTTGTTCTCTGTCTAGGATTTGCAACTAGTTTCTGGTGTTTGTAGGATATGTGTTGGAGGCCGTGCGTTGCGCTGACCCTAGGGGTGGGCTATGATGTGGTAGATACACCGTGGCCTGGTGTACCAAGCGCCCGTTTGGTGTCTCGGGAACCCTGCACACATCGTTTGGGGCCGTATGTGGAAACCTCGGCCGGACTCCTTGCGGATGGAACCTGAATGGATATGTGTTGGAGGCCGTGCATAGCGCTGACCCTAGGGGTGGGCTATGATGCGGTAGATACACTGTGGCCCGGTGTACCGAGCGCCCATTTGGTGTCTCGGGAACCCTGCACACATCGTTTGGGGCTGTGAGCGAAACCCCGGCCGGATCTCCTCGCGGATGGAACCCGAATAGGCGATAAACCTGGACTAGAGACTTGAGTGTTTAGGTAGGTTGTGGCCGACACCCTCGTTGGGCTTCCGCTTGAAGGTTGCCGAGTACATGTCATGTAAACAGCGGTAAGTGGTGAGAGCGCGTGTGAAGAAGTACCCCCCTGCAGGGTTAACATCATCTATTCGAATAGCCGTGTCTGCGGTAAAGGACTTCTGGGTTAGCTATATCAGTTCATAGACAAGTGAAAGTGGATACTCTAAAATGCGCAAGATAAGCGTGAGTGCTATGGATGGCATTCTCGTAGGGAGACAGGAGCGGATCCATAGTGGTGTATTGGTTGGTGAATATGTGGACTTGTGTGCGCCACCTCAAAAGAGTTACTTGCAGTCGTAGTTTAGGATAGCCACCGAGTCAAAGCTGGCTTGCTGCAGTTAAACCCCACCATCCCCTTTGTTGATAATGATGCATATGTAGTTAGTTCTGATGTAAGTCTTGCTGGGTACATTTGTACTCACGTTTGCCTATTTTATGTTTTTGCAGAGAGACTTCAGTCTCGCTAGTAGTTCCACGTGGACTTCGACGTTTAGCTTGTTACCTCAGCTACGATCTTGTGCCCCCAGCAGGATCTGATAGATAGTCAGGCTTCTCAGCCTTTTTCTTTTGTAGTTGTCTGTACTCAGACATGTTAAGCTTCCGCTTGTGCTTTGACTTGTATGCTCTGAATGTTGGGTCGTGAGACCCATGTTTGTAATATCTCGCTCCTCGGAGCCTAATGAATCAATACTTGAGTCGTAGAGTCATGTTGTGATGCCATGTTGTATTTGCACATATCGAGCATATTATGTGAATGTTATTGAAATGCTTGGTATGTGTGGGATCTGACTATCTAGTTGTTTATCCTTAGTAGCCTCTCTTACCGGGAAATGTCTCCTAGTGTTTCCACCGAGCCATGGTAGCTTGCTACTGCTCCAGAACACTTAGGCTGGCGGGCATGTGTCCTTCTTCGTTCCTGTGTCTGTCCCTTCAGGGAAATGTCACACATGAATACCGGAGTCCTGTTAGCCCGCTACAGCCCGGTTTACCGGAGTCCTGCTAGCCCAGTGCAATAGCCTGGATTCACTCGCTGATGACCGACACGTTCGATGCTGGGTCATGGATGCTTGTCCCTGTAAGTTTGTGCCACTTTGGGTTTACGACTAGCCATGTCAGCCCGGGCTCCTTATCATATGGATGCTAGCGACACTATCATATACGTGTGCCAAAAGGCGCAAACAGTCCTGGGCAAAGGTAAGGCGACACCCGTGGGAATACCGTGCGTGAGGCCGCAAAGTGATATGAGGTGTTACATGCTAGATCGATGTGGCATTGAGTCGGGGTCCTGACAGTCTTGCCGTGGCGTGCTGGCATCCCCGGCAAGGACCTTGCCGGGGGTCTTATAGATTTCTTCGGTGAGGATTGTTGCCTTCCTGTCCTCATTTGATCTTGACTATTCTATGTCTTCACAAAGATCTGCATGCCACCACGGAGGCGCCTCCCGAGCCCTGTCCCAACGCATTTGTCTAGCGTTGGGGGGTTCAAAACGTGGCTCACTCAGCTGGTGTGGGCGAGCTGTCCCGACAAGGGTCTTGCCGGGGCCGCTGAGGCTGCCCCGGCAAGGGTCCTTGCCGGGGAAATCTGATTCGTCCATTCGATCTTTGTGGCCTTGGTCCTTGTCGTTGCTTTGTTTGTATTGTGCCTTCGGCTTCTCTCCAGCTTCCCTTTCCTGCCCTGTTATGCGTGGCCGTGGCGGGTGGCTCTGACTGCCCGTGCACAAGTAAAGGGGTCAAAAGGAGAGCTCCTACTTTTGTACACCGACAGGAGCCCCCGGGCCTGGGCCATACATAAGCGCAGCACGTTGTTGGGCCCGGACCAAGAAGGTGCGCGAGCAGTTGGGGCGGATTTTACCGCGGTAACTATTCCGTCTGCTGCGCTTCCCCACGACCCGCGTTGAACGCGCAACGTGGGGGTCGTGTGCGCATGCATGACGTGGGAGGCATGCATGGGATACCGTCCTCACGCATGCATCGCATCACAGTTAATGGGAAAGGAGGCGGCCCGCGCCTTCCCCATAAAAAGGAATAACCGCGGGCGCGCTGCTCACTTTACGCTCCTCTTGCACCTTCCTTCTTCTCGAGCCTCTCTGCCTTCGTCCATTGCTGCCGTGCTCCTGCCATCCCCTGCTTTCTTGCTCCTCGAAGCCGCCATGGCGCCCAAGTCCACTAAGAGCAAGGGAGCGGCGAAGGACGCCGGGGTGTCGGAGCAGCCGGAAAGAGAGTTGGTGGCGCAACGGGCGCAGTCCGCCTACTTCCCCTCGACGGTCGGCGTGCCCGAGCTCCGGGAGATGTTCAAGGACCTGTGGGGAGTGAAGACGGGGGAGAGAAGACGGGGCATCCAGCCATGCACGTCGTCCCCGCCAGCGCCGGGCCTTCCCTAAATCGGTACCCCTTCTTCGTCGACTATTTCTCCTGCGGGCTCTGTCCCCCCTTTTCTAATTTCTTCAAGTACATCATGCACACCTATGGTTTCCCCCTCTTGGATTTCACTCCGAATGTCGTGGCGTGCATGGCCCTCTTCGCCCATCTCTACGAGGGCTTCGTCGGGGTGCACCCCAGCACGGCGCTCTTCCGCCATTACTTCTCCCCTCGGATCCCAAAAGGGGGCGCCATTGCTGGCTGCGTCGCCTGGATCCCGAGGGCCAAGGGGGCGTACCCAGACGATGCCACGAAGGAGAGGTGGGAAGAATGGCAGGGCCGGTGGTGTTGGATTGAGAAGGAGGACCCGCTAGCGTTCTGCGCGGTTCGCGAGAAACCGCCGGTCCGTGGGGGCGATTGGGGCGACTTCAACGCCGACAACGCTAAGCTTACGATCGCCACCACTAGGATTCTTCGGCTCACCCAGGTCGGGCTCACCCTCAAGATGACCGGGGCGGACTTCATCCGCCGCCGAATTGCTCCTCTGCACGACAAGGGGAGGCCGGCCTGGTCTTCGTGAACGCCGCCGACATCATGAGGCTCCGCCCCAGCCTTGACAACAACGTGACGGTGCTGAGGCACGCCCATCTGTGCCAACAGATCTTCCAGCTCGAGGTTGACGATGAGGGCAAGGTCGAGCGGTCCGGCAAGCTTGCCAGGGCCGCCGTGAAGGCCGGCAAGGTCGACAAGGAGCTTGTCTTCAAGCTGCCAGCGGGAGTGGTCCCGCTGAGCAACAACTCTCGCTGGAATGAGATCATTGCCATGATGCCTCTCTTCAACGCACATGGGCTTGACCGGAACTGGGTTGAGCCGGACGGGCTCATGGTGTAGGAGTTCTTCGACACCCTGCACGAGATATATGTCACCGCCGAGCCGCGGCTTATCCAGGATACCTCTCTGGTGGAGCTGGACTATATCGCCGCCAGGGTGGAGGAGGCGAGGCTTGTCGAGGAGGAGGCAAAGCTCATCAGGGAGGCCAGCAGCACCGGCGGCGTGGTGGACAAGGCCGCGGTGGAGGCAGAGGAGGGGGAGCTCTCTCGGTGGGCTGCAGGCGCTGGGGAGGCCAGCGGTGCTGAGACCGGGGCTCCCCTCGTTGAATACGCCGCCGACGGGTCGTCGAAGGAGGAGGGCGAGGAGGAGATCACCGCAGTTGTCGATCCCCCGATCACCGGAAAAAGGCGGGTCTTGCGGCGGGCCACCTTTGGCGAGCCGGTACGCCTCGACCAGGCCATGCAGCTGCGGCAAGCCCAGGAAGCGCCCATGCGCCAGACGAGGGCGATGGCGATGAAGAAAATGGCGAAAGCCGTGGCATCGAAGAAGAAGACATCTGCTTCTTCATTGTCCAAGCATGCCCGGACGCCATCGCCTCCCCCCCTTGCCGGCAAACGTCGATGCAGGGATTGGGTTTGACTTCGGGCCTCTCAGCCCGGAGAGAGAGCTCATGCCTCTCAGCCCGGAGAGGAAGAGGAAAACAACAGAGGAGGAGGAGGAAGAGAACAAAGAGTAAGCCTCTGCTTTCCTCCCTCATTCCTTACACTCCCCCCGATGGTGTTGCTTACTTGTCTTCATCTTGTAGGGATGTGGAGACGCTGGCCCAGAGGATAAAGAGGGCCAGGATTTCGGCGAGTGGCCAGCCCCCGGCAGGCACCTCCAGTACGCCACTGGTGGTGTCGAGCAGCCCGGACAGCAGCCCCCAGCATGAGTCCATCACCCACCCTCTATCGAAGTGCGTCATGCGCGATGCTTCGGTGTTAACTATGTCGTGGATGCAGGAGAGGAGCAGCACCAAAGGGAGCCACAGAGGGCTTCTACGATCATGCCACCTTCGTCAACTGCACCGCCCCAAAGGGCGTCTCCGGCAAGGGCACCAAGCACCGAGGCCGTGCGCACGGAGGAGGAGGAGGAGAACGCAGGCGCCGGCGGCTTCGCCTCGATGCCAGACCTTGGCGGAGAAGGGGTTTCCGACTCTCGGCCCGGCACGGGTAAGCCACTCGCTCCCCACTTCTGCTTGCATTCTTTCTTTCTTCTTTTCCTTACAGGATTTCGATCCTGGCTCCGCCCTGTCTCCTTCTTGGCGTCCAGACCCCTCCTCGGAGGACGTCGACACCATCATCAAGGACGTCACCGCGGAGGTTGTGGTGGTGGCGGAGAAGATTGCTGCCGAGGAGAGCGCCAGGGGCGCCGCCGAGGATGCCGCCAAGGGGCCCGCCGAAGAGCCCGACAAGGGGCTTGCCGGGGATGCCGGCAAGGCCACTGCCGAGGAGGTGGCGTTTGACGACCTGCCCTCCTCCTCCGCTGCCTCTGGCTCCGGCAGGTACCTGAGGGTCAGCGACGACCTCTTCGTCCATCTCCTTGGCGTGTCGAGCACCAGGGCTCCCTTTGAGAGAGAGGTTTTCGACGAGGAGGCGCTTGCTGCGGCTGGGCTCGAGGTCATTGACGAGCCGGGTGTTGGTGGCACCGGCTCCCAGGAGGAGCACCTGCTCCAGGCCATGGGTGCCTGCTTCCGGAAGCTTCAGGCGCTCCACCGCGCCTGCCTGGACAAGGCTAAGTCCAGGGCGGCGGTGCTGGAGAAGGCGGAGGAGGACTTTGGGGGGCGCGTCGCCGAGGCGCAGGACTGGTTCCACCAGGCCCAGGGCAAGCTGAAGGCCGCCCAGGGCAAGCTGGCCAATTGTGAGGTGGAGCTCGCCCTGAAGTTGGCCGACGTCGAGAAGGCCTAGGAGACAGCGAAGAAGTTGGCCGACGAAGCCGAAGCCGCCCAGACCCAGCACGAGGCCGCACTGAAGACCCAGGAGAAGGACCTTTCCGCGCGCGAGGAGAAGCTTGCAGCCACGCTCCGCGGCAAGGACAAAGAGGTGGGCGAGCTCATCCTGCAGCGGACCCAAGAGCTAGAGTGGAGGCATCAGGAGGCAGTCAACACCCAGGCTCAGGCCTACGCCGGCAAGGTGAAGGAGCTGGAGGGGCAAGCTCTGAAGCTGGCCCAGGAGAGGGATACACTCAACAGCACCCTAACGGAGGCGTATGGCGAGCTCATCGGCAAGGCCGGAGAACTCTCCGAGGCCAAAAACTCCATCAGCGACCTCAAGCTGAAGCTGGGAGCTCTCAAGAAGACGCTGTCGGAGGCCAGAACCTGGGAGGGGATCCTGACCAAGGAGCTGGCGACAGAGAAGCTGCAATGGCTAAACAAGACCGCCAACCTCGAAGACCACGTGGCGAGCGAGAAGCGCGGCCGCCGATCAGCTGGCCATTATGGGGATGCCGGAGATGAGCTACGCCCCGGAGGCAAACTTGAGCCCCAACGCCAACCTGACCATATGATTTGAGAAGGTCGTCAGCACCCTGAAGCGGCTTCACTCCAACCCGGCAGCCTCCCTGGCCAAGGAATCCCGGATACTCTGCCGGGGGACCATGACCAGGGTGCTCACCAAGATTGCGCACTGGCACCCAGAACTCGACTTCGGAGCTGTGCTGAAGAGCTTGCTGGAGGATGCCGACATCGCGGCGCTCAATGAGCGTATCCAGCCCATCCTCAGCCGCATCAACAAAATCAAGAGGGTGGAGGGCCAGCGTCGGGACTAGGCATCCCGTTCTCCGTCGCTGCTGCAGGTTCATGACCAAGACAATGCTATCTTTAGTTAGAACTGTGGCGGCAATTTGTGTAATATAACTGTGTGATGCTCCTGAAACTATGCATATTATTTTCCTGTTCGATTTTCCTTTGTATGTCCACCCTACGTCAACTAGGTAATCTTGCCAGCACGTAAACCCAGGGCGGCGCTTTGAGGACGGATCCTCATTAGCATGTCGGGTGTGCTTGCTGCCGGGCAAAGCACCTTGCCACCCTTGGCGCGGCCGCTCGATTTGTCGAGCTTGACTCGAGTCATAACCGAAAGCGTTGCCGATGGCGAAAGGCTACCCTGCCGTTCTCGATGCGACCGCTTGAACTGTTGAGCAGACTCAAAATAGGACAAGGGCATTGCCGATCACAGGAGGGCCCCTCTGCGTACAGGCTCTCCATACACAGGTCGAACCGTCGAGGATAATAACCTTATATTTTAAGGAGAAGAACTTAAAATTCAGCATGACTTAGCTCTCTCGTCGCCGCCTCGGCGTCCTTCGTGCCAACGGGCAGCGCCGCTACTTGGCCGCCTTCTCCACAGGGGCCGTGGCGATGAAGAATAGCTAGGTCGACTGCTAGGCCAGATTCTCACAATTGTGCCCCCTACCTGGCCCGCCAAAGATGTCGGTGGGAAACGACACCTATGGGATCACTAGAATCCCTTCTACGGTTGTGGGGCGTGGGGATCGTGAGAAGAGTAGGACTAGTAGACAACACAAAGGGGATTTACCCAGGTTCGGGCCGCAAAGATGCGTAAAACACTACGATCCTGCTTTGGTGGATGTATTTAGTGTTCTTGAGCTCTTGAACTAGCTCTGAGTGCCGCTAGGTTCGAAAGAGCCGAATCCTTTTGCAGTGTGCCATGGGCCTCCTTTTATAGGCAAAAGGGGCTGCCACAGTGGCACACAAGAGGTGGAAAGTGCTACAGCATTGCGAGCTTATCGCTGGTATTACAGGACAAAGTGCATTTAATGCAAGGCTTAGGTGTCCCTTCACTTTATCGGGTATGGGGGCGAGGCCCGTCCCGTCCGTCGCTGCTCCTCCTTGCTTTGACACGCGCCCTGGCCAGCGATGCATGCGGTGCCATGTAGGCAGGCAGGCAGCTGAGGTGGCGCGGTGGTGGAGCTTCCACGAAGGGTTGCATGTTGCCACGCAGGTGCCTGCCCAGCTGGCTGGGTCGGGAGCTGCATGCGAATGGCGGCGGAGACTTGGCTGGCGTGGGCCTGGCAGTGGCCCTGTTGGCGTGCTTGGCGAGGGTCTCGTCGGGTGGCCCGGCAAGGGTCTTGCCGGGTAGCCCGACAAGGGTCTTGCCATGGCGCGCTGGCATCCCCGGCAAGGACCTTGCCGGGGGTCTTGTGGGTTTCTTCGGTGGGGATTGTTGCCTTCATGTCCTCATTTGTTCTTGACTATTCTATGTATTCACAAAGATCTGCATGCCACCACGGAGGCGCCTCCCGAGCCCTGTCCCAACGCATTTGTCTAGCGTGGGGGGTTCAAAAGGTGGCTCACTCAGCTGGTGTGGGCGAGCTGTCCCGGCAAGGGTCTTGCCGGGGCCACTGAGGCTGCCCCGGCAAGGGTCCTTGCCGGGGAAGTCTGCTTCGTCCATTCGATCTTTGTGGCCTTGGTCCTTGTCGTTGCTTTGTTTGTATTGTGCCTTCGGCTTCTCTCCGGTTTCCCTTTCCTGCCCTGTTATGCGTGGCCATGGCGGGTGGATCTGACTGCCCGTGCACAAGTAAAGCGATCAAAAGGAGAGCCCCTACTTTTGTACACCGACACGGTGGTTGAAGGTACTGCCGCCGCGAGATCTGGATGATGAGGAGTCTTTATGGATTGGCCCGGGGGCAGCGCAACCACAGCAGTGCGGTGGGGCGGGGAGCGGGGTTTTGGCCGGGGCCACGGACGACGGAGGCAGGCTGCTCTGCCGTTGGTCGCTGGCTCTTTGGGGAAGATTCCGAACAGTGTCAGCCGGGAGGCACAAGATGGCCATCAAGCCATCCGGCATAGATCGGACAGTACCAAAATAAAATAAAATCGTGTGAACCCAATTTAGTCTTCAGTCAACAGACGTGTGACCACTCTCGGACCTTGCTGTTGATCTCTTAGTGTATTTCTTCAGATCAAAGAGATATGTCGTTCTTAACATTATGCGTTATCTGCATCTTCAGACACACCGTCTTCCGACTCACCGCAACTGCTCCAACAAGGGAAGCATACACCAGAAGGGAGCTATAGTCCCCACTCAATAGTTCCCTGCATCGAATGCGCATGCCTGACATGGACAGCCACAACAACTGCAGGGCCATCGACAAGTCAGCACATGATGCTCACTCCTATGGATGGCAACCAGATAGGTTGTACCCTCATCTTACTTGTGCAACATTTATGGATTTGTTATTCATTTAAGGATGGAAAATAGATCATCACATTTCACTGTATATTCATGTTGATCTCTTACGGGTCTTGTTCAGGAGTTAACGTTGTTCCATAGTTCAGCTAAGATACTTGTTCTTTAGGTAACATTGTTCCATAGTTATCATCCATCAGCCAATGCTATCCCACTGGCTGGTGATTATAGTATTATACCACTTCTAGTATTACCTATGTTATTCTTTAATACTTTTGTGTGCCATCTAGTTAATCTCGAGTACAAACAATACATATTCTGTAGCTTTCATCTGTGTTCTCCCTTTAGTTTATGAGACCTGTTGCTGCTAGTTAACCCCAGTCCTACTATTTATGTTGTCTCATACAGGCACTCATTACATAAATCTAACTACTAGTTGTCTTCCATGCATGTCAGATATAATTGCACACGCTGATATATCCACAAGAACCTCACGGAGCAATGTAAAGGCCAATAAACTTGATGTCAATGATACCCAATATGATGGAACATGTAAAGGAAGTTCTTTAGAAGACTTGCAAAAAGATGATGAATCCTCTTCACCCCACAGGGTCCTTGCTCTAACTTGGCCTGTGATATGGGTACAACATGCATATAATGTCCTCGAGTGTATCTACTCTGTTGCAATGCCATGTGCTTAGCATGTTGATCATGCATGTAAATATGTCATGCCTTCCTGTTTTTCAGTACCTATTCCATTCATGATAACATGTTTTCAAATTCAAGTACTGTCATTCTACTCTATCGCAATGCCATCTGCTTAATTTGGACATCATGCTTCTGAATATCTTATGCATTGTTATTCATCAGTATGTACTTCATCTGTCTACCATACAATGTTTTTTTACATTGAAGTGTTGTTCTAGTGCTCTGTTGCAATGCCATCTTAGTTTCCCAATCATACATGTGTATGTTGCCTTAGTTATTTCTGTATGTATTCCGCTAGCATACAATTTTACATTCAACTAGTGTTTTTTTTGTTGTGTTGTCCTGTCGTATCCCTAGCTCTTACACCATACTCCCTCCGTCCGGATTACATGTTGCCGAAATGGATAAAAAAGGATGTATCTAGAACTGAAATACGCCTAGACCCATCCATTTTTTTCCGGATGGAGGGAATACATGTCAATATGGCATGCCTTTCTATTCTTCAGTACCTATTCCATCTCTCTGCTGTAGCATGTTTTATAATTAAAGCACCATTCTTCTATACAAGGCATGCAAGGGGAAGACGACTATGTTAGAATCTGAAGGGTTACAAACAAGGCCTTTGCAAAAGATGCAAATGCCAGGAGATAATAAACCAACTCCAGTTTTTATAGATACTGCTCCAGCATAGAGAAACCCAACTCCTACTGATAATAAGCAGATTCCAGTGGCCAAAGAACTAGTCTGCTCCAGTCCAGCAAAAATATGTCAACTCCATTCTAAGAAGCATGTGCGTATCCTTGCATCATGAAATTTTATAGCATGCTGATCATATTTTCTACATGTTTCTTACCCATCTCTCTTTTAGAAAATAAGCTTAATAGATAGAAGAATTTCTGCAATGGTATCGTATGTGAGGAAAGATTCTTGCAGGAATTCTCTATGCTCCAATGCAGATGTAAGTACCTATTGTATATCACTATATTTTTACATCAGCATGTTTTTTGTTAATCGGCGTGAATCCAACCTTTATCTGATCTAAATTTAGTTGTAGCAAAATGTATGATTAAAGGCCACAATGTTGATTTTTGTAAGGAAAACTGCCTGGTAGTTTTGCATCCTGAGCTGCATGAGTGTACTATCTCATATCAGTGGGTTTGAATACTTTGGTTCTGTAGTGGGTTTTCAATGTGTTTTTATTGTGTTGTCCTGTCGTATCCCTAGCTCTTTCATCATACTCCCTCCGTTCGGATTACATGTCACAGAAATGGATAAAACTGGATGTATCTAGAACTGAAATACGCCTAGACCCATCCATTTATTTCCGGATGGAGGGAATACATGTCAATATGTTATGCCTTTCTATTCTTCAGTACCTATTCCATCTCTGATGTATCATGTTTTATAACTGAATCACCATTCTTCTATATAAGGCATGCAAGGGGAAGACGGCTATGTTAGAATCTGAAGGGTTACAAACCAGGTCTTTGCAAAAGATCCAAATGCCAAGAGATAATAAACCAACTCCATTTTTCATAGATACTGCTCCAGCACAAAGAAACCCAACTCCCACTGATAATAAGCAGATTCCAGTGGCCAAAGAACTAGTCCGCTCCAGTCCAGCAAAAGAATGTCAACTCCATTCTAAGAAGCGTATGCGTATCCTCGCATCATGAAATATTATAGCATTCTGATCATATTTTCTACATGTTTCTTACCCATCTCTCTTTTAGAAAATAAGGTTAAAAGATAGAAGAGTTCCTCCATTGGGATCGTATTTGAGGAAAATATCTTGCGGGAATTCTCTGTGCTCCAATGCTGATGTAAGTACGTGTTGTATATCACTATATTTTTACATCAGCATGTATTTTGTTATTCGGCGTGAATCTAACCTTTATCTGATCTAAATTTAGTTGTAGCAAAATGTTAAAGGTGCCAATGTTGATTTTTGTAAGGAAATCTGCCTGGTATTTTTGCATATTGAGCTGCATGAATGTACTATGTCATATCATGCACATTGCTGAATCGTAGTGCTTCTCTGGTTGCCCATTCATTCATTGTGTCAATGTTGCTTTCGTATTACCTTACCTGGCTAATGATAGCTGTGCCATATTGTGTTAATTTGGTTTAGGCTAGTTGCCCAAACGTTCATTGTGTCAATGTTGCTTTCCTATTATCTGACTTGGCCAATGATAGCAATGCTAGTGTGTTAATTTTGTGCAGGCTGCTGAAGATAAGAACACAAACTCTGAAAATAGCAAGGCAACCCCATTGTTTCTTTCCAGTAAATCTAGGCCAGGTAATATGGCAATAACTCATGATTAATTTGTTTGGTTCTCGTCCTAACGTTATTCCCTGTATGTCGTACCTTTGCTTGATCGGTTTTGGTCCTGTGCATAATTGCTCGTCGTAATGGGCTCAAATTATCTAATTTGGCCTAAAGACATGTACAAACTTTAGTGGGCCCATTAAGTTAATGGGCCGTTACTAGGCCGAAAGTTAATGGTTGGCCCTATTACCTCCCGAGTCGTTAACAGGCCGACATTGAAGCGGGCAACAGGTGGGCCATATTTCACGGGCCGTTAACAGGCCGTTACTAAGTTTGGGCTACATATGGCCCAACTATACTGTAGACCTTTAGTAGGCCGAAAGAGACAGCGGGCTTGTACTGGACCATGAAGAGCATGGGCCGCTAAGAGGCCAAAAGTCAGGTCCTATTGTAAATGGCCCAACTGTGTTGTGGGCCTTTAGCAGGCCGACAGAGAAACTGGGATGGTATTGGACCATGAAGGGCATGGGCCGTTAAAAGCCAAAACTAAGGTCCGACTACAAATGGCCCAACTCATTTATGGTCCTTTAACAGGCCGAAAGGAACACAGGGCCGGGAATTAGCCCAACACTTAAATGGGTCGCTAAAAGGCCAAAACTCAGGTCCGACTACAAATGGCCCAACTGATTTATGGGCCTTCAACAGGCTGAAAGTGACACCAGGCCGGAAATTGGCCCAACACTTAAATGGGCCGCTAAAAGGCCGAAACTCAGGTCCGACTACAAATGGCTGATTAGATTTATGGGCCGTCAACAGGCTGAAAGACACACCAGGCCGAAAATTAGCCCAACATTTAAAAGGGTCGCTAAAAGGCCGAAAGATGTACATCCTGAAAATTGGCCCATCCGTTGAATGGGCTGTTAACAGGCCGAAATCTCATCGGGCCAATATTGAGCCCAAATATATAGCGGGCTGTTAACGGGCTCGAACTGACGATGGGCTGCAATGGTCTCAAATCTTTAACGGGCCGTTGACGGGCCGAATTGGCACATCTTGTATGGGCCGTGGGCTTAAATGGACCTGACACAAGTTGGCCTTATATGGGCCGGCCTGCTAATTTTTACTGGGCCGGCCTTTTTCACTGGAATGGGCCACTGTTGGGCCGTGCCACGTGTCGACCTATCATAGGCGCCTCCTGTCCAATGAGTGCATGACATCTGTCCCAACGGTGAGGCAACACGTGTTTCCTGCGGCCAATGATGATTTTACACGTGGAAAATCCCCATTGGTCCGGGCTGTTAACGGGTTATCGGATCCAAAACCGGACCCGATAGCTTAACGTGTTCCATTACGGTGGATGCCATGTGTCGGTCACCCTTGACAAAAGCACTTCTATGATGCGCGATTTATCATCATGGAAGTGGACACTTCCGTGATGATAATTTTGGTAATGTCATGGAACACTTCTACGACAGCACAGGTATGACTATATTGATTCTGTCATAAAATCGTCATGGATGTACATGCATCACAAAAAACGCGACCTACTGTGACAAACACGTATCATCACGGAAGTGTATTTTTTTGTAGTGCATCCAGGTTCCGCTATTGGTTATTGACCAGAGACGTGTCTCGGTCATGTCTACATAGTTCTCAAACCCGTAGGGTCTGCATGCTTAATGTTCGATGATGATTGGTATTATAATTTTATGTGTTTTGATGTACCGAAGGTTGTTGGGAGCCCCGTATGTGATCACGGACAAGACAAGGAGTCTCGAAATGGTCAAGACATAAAGATCGATATATTGGAAGGCTATGTTTGGATACCTGAAAGGTTCCGAGAGGTTCGGGCATTTTTGCGGAGTACCGGGAGGTTACCGGAACCCCCCGGGGAGTCAATGGGCCTTAATGGGCCATGGTGGAAGAGAGGAGGAGGCGGCCAAGGTGGGAGCGCCACCCCCCCCCCTCGAGCCCAATCCAAATTGGGAAGGGGGCCGACCCCCTTTCCTTCTCCCCTCTCCCTCTCCCTTCTTCTCCTACTCCAACTAGGGAAGGGGGTGACCTACTCCTACTGGGAGTAGGACTCCCCCCTTGGGCGCGCCATAGAGGACCGGCCCTCCCCCTCCTCCACTCCTTTATATACGGGGAAGGGGGGCACCCCATAAACACACAAGTTGACAAATGTTTTAGCCTTGTGCGGTGCCCCCCTCCATAGATTTCCACCTCGGTCATATCGTCATAGTGCTTAGGCGAAGCCCTGCGGTGGTAACTTCATCATCACCGTCAGCACGTCGTCGTGATGACGAAACTCTCCCTCGACCTCAGCTGGATCTAGAGTTCATGGGACATCATTGAGCTGAACATGTGCAGATCACGGAGGTGCCGTACCTTTGGTGCTAGGATCGGTCGGATCATGAAGACGTACGACTACATCAACCGCGTTGTCATAAACCTTCTGCTTTCGGTCTAGGAGGGTACGTAGACAACACTCTCCCTTCTTGTTGCTATGCATCACCTAGAGATAGATCTTGCGTGATCGTAGGATTTTTTTTTGAAGTTAGTGTGTTCCCCAATAGCGCCCGCCCCAAAGCTCCGCCACCTCCTTTTTCCAGGCGGCATCACGGTCTTCACAGGACGCCTGGTACCTGGCATCCTCCTCCGCCATCTGCTTCTCGAAAGCCACTTGCCTAGCTTTCTCAGCCGGCAGTAGCGACTTACAAAGAGAAAGATCATACTGGCCCCAAAACCAATCCAAAGTTGGGGGGTCCGGCACAACCTTGTTCAGCGGCACGTAGGTATCCTCATCGCTGCTCTTCGAGTGAGCGTCCTTGGGGAGTGGCGACTCCTCATCAGTGCATGGGCAGACGGCGGTGCCATGGCAGAGATTTGAGAGAGAGAGAGAGAGAGAGAGAGAGAGAGAGAGAGAGAGGGCGAGCAAGGAGAGGATCTAGATGAGAATGCAGGCGGGACGACATGAGCAAGGTAGCATTTATTGGCGGTCGGAATCTAGATCGACGGGAATAGTACACACGCCGATGGCCGGAATTTACGAGTAATGTAGTGTGAATTACACACGATTCTCGCAGCAAAATCCGTGTGTTAACATAATAGCCGACGGTTCCAAATGCAGAACCGTGTCTGATTAATAACGCCCGCCACTCACCTTCCAAACCTCGAGGCGTGAAATAGAATGCCAATCGTGTGGGGCTGGTTGTCTTGCCCGGTTTTACATTTTCTTTTTTGAACACCAGATATTTACATGGTTTGATGATTTTTTAACTCACACACAAGTACACAAATATGATTTTTCAAACCGTTATGGTTAGCCGTTGCATGTAGATGTAGTTCAAATTTGAATACAATCATTAAATGGCAAGAAAATCACTTAAATGTCTTCAAAAGGTCAAATGACCCCTGAAATTTTCCAGATTTTCACATGACAGTTGTATTAGTGCACGTTACACGTAGAAATTTTTTGAAGACCGTAAGAGGAAGCTATCTCTCGTCCGTCATCAAACATGCATTGATCCCTCTTGGAACCATGAGCCTTCTATTGAGTTGCTCCAGTTTGAGAGGGGTGTGTGTCCAAACTTTCGTCAAACATGCCAATTATTTACCACATCAACTTGGTGGCTGACATTACATCAAGCAAGGTTTCATGTTTTTATGATCATTTTTTATTATTTTTTTTGGAATTAAAATGCCATGGCACTCCATGCATGTGTCCATGCCATGAGACCAATATGTTTGAAAATTCCTTCTAATTTACTGCACATGGAATTAACTCGCACACAAGTACACAAATATGATTTTTCAAACCGTTATGGTTAGCCGTTGCATGTAGATGTAGTTCAAATTTGAATTACGGTAATTAAATGGCTAGAAAAACACTTAATGGTCTTTAGAAGGTCAAATGACCCTTGAAATTTTCCAAATTTTGACATGACAATTGTATTAGTGCACGTTATACGTAGAAAAAAATTTGACGTCCATAAGAGGAAGTTATCTCCCGTTCAACATCAAACATGCATTGTTCCTTCTCGGAACCACGAGCCTTCTAGTGAGTTGCTCCGGCTTATGAGGCGGGTATGTCCAAACTTTTGTCAAACAGGACAATTTTTTACCACATCATCTTGGTGGCATGACATTACATCAAGCAAGGTTTCATGTTTTTCTGATCATTTTTTATTTTTTTTTTGAATTAAAATGCCATGGCACTCCATGCATGTGTCCATGCCATGAGACCAATATGTTTGAAAATTCTTTCTGATTTACTGCACATGGAATTAACTCGCACACAAGTACACAAATATGATTTTTCAAACTAGTATGGTTAGCTGTTGCATGTACATGTAGTTCTAATTTGAATTACAGTCATTAAATGGCTAGAAAATCACCTGAATGTCTTCAAAAGGTCAAATGACCCTTGAAATTTTCCAAATTTTGACATGACAGTTCTATTAGTGCACGTTACACGTAGAAATTTTTTGAAGGCCGTAAGAGGAAGCTATCTCCCGTCGTCATCAAACATGCATTGTTCTCTCTCGGAACCACGAGCCTTCTAGTGAGTTGCTCCGGTTTGTGAGGGGTGTGTGTCCAAACTCTCGTCAAACAGGACAAATTTTTACCACATCATCTTGGTGGCATGACATTACATCAAGCAAGGTTTCATGTTTTTCTGATCATTTTTTTATTTTTTGGAATTAAAATGCCATGGCACTCCATGCATGTAGTGTCCATGCCGTGAGACCAATGTGTTTGAAAATTCCTTCTAATATGTTGCACATGGAATTAATTCGCACACAAGTACGCAAATATTATTTTTCAAACCATTATGGTTAGCTGTTGCATGTACATGTAGTTCTAATTTGAATTACGACCATTAAATGGCTAGAAAATCACATAAATGTCTTCAAAAGGTCAAATGACCCCTGAAATTTTCCAAATTTTCACATGACAATTGTATTAGTGCATGTTACACGTTGAAAAAAAAATTGAAGGCCATAAGAGGAAGCTATCTCCCGTTTGTCATCAAACATGCATTGTTCCCTCTCGGAACCACGAGCCTTCTAGTGAGTTGCTCCGGTTTGTGCAGGGTGTGTGTCCAAACTTTCGTCAAACAGGACAATTTTTTTACCACATCATCTTGGTGGCATGACATTACGTCAAGTAAGGTTTCATGTTTTTCTGATCATTTTTTAATTTTTTGGAATTAAAATGCCATGGCACTCCATGCATGTGTCCATGTTGTGAGACCAATATGTTTAAAAATTCCTTTGAATTTGCTGGACATGGAATTAACTTGCACACAAGTACACAAATATTATTTTTCAAATCGTTATGGTTAGCCGTTGCATGTAGATGTGGTTCCAATTTGAATTACGGTCATTAAATGTCTAGAGAATCACTTAAATGTCTTCAAAAGGTCAACTGACCCCTGAAATTTTTTAAATTTTCACATGAAACTTGTATTAGTGCATGTTAGATGTAGAAATATTTTGAAGGCCATAATAGGAAGGTATCTCCCGTTCGTCATCAAACATGCATTGTTCCCTCTCGGAACCACGAGCCTTCTAGTGAGTTGCTCCGGTTTGTGAGGGGTGTGTGTCCAAACTTTCGTCAAACATGCCAAAAATTTTACCACATCATCTTGGTGGCATGACATTACATCAATCAAGGTTTCATGTGTTTCTGATCTCTCTATAATTTTTTTAGAATTTAAATGCCATGGCACTCCATGCTTAATTGTGTCATAGCCGTTAGACTAATATGTTTGAAAATTCTTTCCAATTTACTGCACATGGATTTAAATCGCACACAAGTACACAAAATATGACTTTTCAAACCGTTATGGTTAGATGTTGCATGTACATATAGTTCAAATTTCAATTACGGTCATTAAATGGCTAGAAAATCACTTAAATGTCTTAAAAGGTCAAACGACCCCTGAAATTTTCCAAAATTTGACATGATAGTTGTATTAGTACTACAACTTTTATCGTACATTAAAAACACCATTTGTTGCCACTTTACTCCAAATTCGTCTTTCACAGCTAATAAAAAATATCTACAACATCACACACAGTTGTTTTGTAGGAATCATTTGCGATGAAAATTTATGGGTCTATTTAAGTCTTCCTCCTTAAGCTTCGCCGGCTCATCTGCTCCGGTGTCGGTAACCCCTGAGTCCACAAATCCCGATCCCCATTCCCGCACCCCCTTCTTACAAAGATGACACCGTGGAAACACTTCATGAAGGACCGTACAATGGCCACGTCCCCCCCCCCTCCCCCGAGCGCTGCCGCCTGTGCCGAGAGCGCGGCCGCCTACGCCAAGAGTGTCGCTGCATCCGCATTGAGCATGGCCGCTTCCACCGAGAGGGCGTCTGCAACAACCGACAGGGCAGCTGCAGCAGCCGAGACGGCTGCAGCTGCTACTGCGATGGCGGCGGGTGCAAGCGCCAAGAGCGCTCGAGCTGACGTCCGTGTCGCTGATGTCGCCCTGGCCTGGGTCGAGGCCATCCACGCCAAGATATTCCAGGCCACCTCGGAATCCAGCATGCAACCCACGTCCGAAAAGGCGGCGGTGGCCATGGAGCACCTGCTTCCTCATGAGGTCATCAAGCGGGAGCTGGAGATGCGGGAGGTGGCGGAGATCGAGGAGCGCCGGGAGGAGGAGTTGCGCGTAGTCTAGGTCGAGGTAGAGAAGAGTCTGTCCGTCGAGGAATCGGCGGTGGAGTACCAACGCGAGCTCTGGCGTAGCCACTACTACGAGTACTACAACCTTGAGGGCGGCGCCAAGTACGCAGTCAACTTCGGCAGGGGGGCGTGGAGTCCACCAACGGTGGCATGTCGCCAGGACAAGTCATTGACGTCTCATCTCACATCGGTGATGCATAGGCCAGCGCGGCGGCGGATTTGTTAAAATTATTCGTACTTAGGCTTTGTTTTTAATGCTGGTCTTGTATTAGAGCAATGTTTTGGTGAACTGGCTCTGTTTAATTACTAAAATTGCTCGATTCAGCAAGTCTGGTTTGTGTGTTGTACGCTCTTTTGTGTGCCCAAATTAGCAAGCGATGGCAAATTATGCAATGACGTACCCGGGGAAATTTCCACCAAAATTTGAATTATCAAACTCATCCCATGCACGTTAAGCAGAAGAATCATTTGCGATGCACACTATCGTTCAAAGTAAACTGTGTCCGACGGCACCGCGCACAAAGTTTCCCTCCACATTTCGAAATTTTTGGCCTACCGCCGAAATATCTACCCTCCCCCCTCCCCATCCCCTTTTCTCGTCGACCACAAGTCACATTTCCCCTGTTTCCCCCTTCCTTCCTTCCTAAGCTATAGCCGCTTCCTCTCTTGTTTCCTCGCTCTCGTCGTCTCGCATCCTACCGCCGGGGTCGCCATGGTCTTCTCAAAGACCTCTCCAACGGTTCCTCCTCCGATGACGACTCCTTCACCACCCGGGTATGCCTCTCTTCTCTCTCTCGGGCTATGACTTGGAATGAAGGATTTTTACCCGGCAATCGATTTGAGTCATTTCTTCCTCTTGTAGTTCCCTAGGACCATCTGTTGCAACGAATGGAGCGGGTGGCTGAAGATCTATCTGCTCGTTGTCACCATCAATCTCCATGTGTGAAGCTAGTTGTGTTTGAATCTGTGGATAGTGGGAGGAAGTTTCTAGCATGTGTAGAGAAGGTTAGACCCTCTTTCATTATTACAAATCATTTGTTAGATGTGATTCAGGCACTGTCACGGTCCCAACCCATTCATACCACACCTTCAACCAAACGCATCCTAAGACAGTGTCACAGTTTGTACCTAGTATCTAAAAATGTTGCCATCTCATTAGCGGTGCCATTAGAAAATTATTTGGCACCGCTTCAAAAGTTTGTGCAGCCAACTTGTCCACACATCCGAGCAGCCAAGCAGTAAAATACTAAATCTTTATGGCACAAAAACTAGGCGTCGGAGCAACTAGGTGCTCCGGAGTTCGGGTCCCTGATTTTTTTCCGCTGCATAGGCTCTATGTTACTAAATTGTCTTTACACTGGTGCGAGTTGTAGCAATAGTTGTCTTTACACCGGTTTTGGCATACATAGTGGACGACCTTAGTGATATTAGTTCTATGTTACTAAATTTGTGCATGTACACACTTGTTAGTATCAATTTGCTGTCATGCGAACATTGTCGCTATGTTGTTGCAGTTATATTTACCTCCCTCTTAAAATGTTCAATTTGTTATTCATAGTACATGAGTAAGAACTTGTAGCGTTGTTGTAGTTAATTATAGCTTCTGATGTTTCAGAATTTGGTTGTTGTCCCAGTAGCAAATAATTCATTTGCACATTGATCTTTTTGAGAAGATATGTCATAATTAACCTGTTTCTTCAGTTTTTCAAAATAAGTATTGGTGATTTTCTATGTGGCTACAAAACCATTTTCCCTATAATTGTTACTGATCTAGTTTTAAATATTATAGGATGAACGGAAGTGTTCTTACTTGGAGTGGGTTGATCAAGAGTGGCCACAGTCTTTGAAGATGTGCCTAGCAAAGCTCTGGAGCATGTATCAGGAAGAGAACAAAGGTAGGCTTAGAGAAACTGTTGTCAACGCTGAAGAATATTTGAAGGTGCGGGATAAAAAGAGGAAGGTGGAGAATGAGCTCAGATTTTTAAATCAGAGTTTGCTAAGATGGTTCTTACTGAACTAAAAGCAGAGGTGGATAAGGCGAGCTTGGATGATCTCGATTAGGGAAATGAATATATTGTTCTAATATTGTCCTTATGAAGTTGAACTATCTATATGTTGTACTGTGTTGTTTTACGGTAGCTATAGTATTGTGATGTTAAAATATATCTATGTGCCTGATATGAAATTGGCAGACAGATGTTCGATATGAAATCTGAATTTGCGTAATACTAGAATTATTAATTGTAAACTTACAAACTTGCTAAATGGGTCATGGAACATTACAAACGGCTCTAGAAGTAAAAGCGCTTGTGATGGATAGCCCAATGCCACACGGTTTTCTTCATCAAATCGTGTGTGATGTAGTTGATAAAAGCAAATGATTAATCAACGCGGAGCGTGTGTGACGGTTACACCTATCACACACAAGCCTATACATAAACCTGTGTTGGATGTACATAGGAACATAAACGTTTTCCCTGGATTGACTGTGTGGGATGTACATACGAACGGAAAGGTTTTCCCTGGATTGACTGTCTGGGAAGTACATATAAACGGAAACGTTTTCCCTGGATTAACTGTGTGGGATGTACATAAGAACAGAAACATACTCTTTGGATTGACTATGTGTGATATGCATACGAACGGAAATATTTTTCTGGGACTCACCGTTTGGGATGTACATACAAATGGAAACAATTGGGTTTCGATGCCTCGTCTGATCGCACACGAGCTCATTTTGCCCCAGTCTGTGTGCCAGGAGGCCCTATCCCCGACGGTTTCTGGGTCGGGTGGGAAGGACCCCCCTATCGCCCACACTCACTTGGCGACGGTTCCAAATGTCATCACAGAAAGGGGTTAAAAACCGTTTGTATAGCACCAATGCATACCAGTGATAATCCAGCAACCCGGAGAGTCAGCCCGCAAACTTTGGAATCAGTTCCTCATTAAAAAGAACCAAATCGTCGATTGTCCAGACGCCGAAGCCTTAGCGGCCTTTAAACACAACGTCCGTGATGAATGGCTTACCCGACACCTCGGGTAGGAAAAGTCGAAAACCATGGCAGCCCTGACAACACTTATGACCCACTTCTGCGCAGGCGAAGATAGCTGGCTAGCTCGTAGAAGCAACCGTTCCAGCGATCCTGCCACCTCCGAGGCCAGGGACGGCAATGGCCGGCCTCGCTGCAACAAAAACAAACGTCGGAATAACAACGATGACGCCGAAGACACGACAATCGATGCCAGATTCAGTGGTTCCAAATCCAGTCAGCGGAAGAAACCTTTCAAAGGCAACATGGATGGTCCATCTAACTTGGACAAAATCCACAAGAGGCCCTGTCAGATTCATGGTACCCCCGACAAGCCTGCTAACCACACCAATAAAAAGTGTTGGGTCTTTAAATAGGCTGGTAAGTTAATTACCGAACATAAGGGGAAGGGACCTCCAAGCAAGGATGACAATGAGGCCCGTCAGCTGAACAACGGGGTTCAGAAGCAGTTTCCCCCCAAAGTAAAAATAGTGAACATGATCCACGTCACTCACATACCCAAATGGGAGCGCAAGCGTGCACTAAGTGACGTCTACACCGTAGAGCCTGTCGCCCCAAAGTTCAATCCATGGTCAGCCTATCCGATCACTTTTGATCACAGGGTGCTACGTCTTGAGCTTGCGTTGGTTTTCCTTGAAGAGAAAAGGGTGATGCAGCAATAGTAGCGTAAGTATTTCCCTCATTTTTTGAGAACCAAGGTATCAATCCAGTAGGAGGCTCCTCAGAAGTCCCACGCACCTACACAAACAAACAAAGAACTCACAACCAACGAAATAAAGGGGTTGTCAATCCCTTCACGGCCACTTGCGAAAGTGAGATTTGATAGAGATACTATGATAAGATAAATATATTTTAGGTATTTTATAATATAGATTGGAAAAGTAAAGATGCAAATAAAAGTAGATTGAAAGCTTATATGATAAAAGATAGACCCGGGGGCCATATGTTTCACTAGTGGCTTCTCTCAAGATAGCATAAGTATTACGGTGGGTGAACAAATTACTGTCGAGCAATTGATAGAAAAACGAATAATTATGAGATTATCTAGGCATGATCATGTATATAGGCATCACGTCCGTGACAAGTAGACCGACTCCTGCCTGCATCTACTACTATTACTCCACACATCGACCGCTATCTAGCATGCATCTAGAGTATTAAGTTCATAAAGAACAGAGTAACACATTAAGAAAGATGACATGATGTAGAGGGATAAACTCATGCAATATGATATAAACCCCATCTTTTTATCCTCGATGGCCACAATACAATACGTGCCTTGCTTCCCCTGCTGTCACTGGGAAAGGACACCGCAAGATTGAACCCAAAGCTAAGCACTTCTCCCATTGCAAGAAAGATCAATCTAGTAGGCCAAACCAAACTGATAATTCAAAGAGACTTGCAAAGATAACTTAATCAGACATAAAAGAATTCAGAGGAGATTCAAATATTTCTCATAGATAAACTTGATCATAAACCCACAATTCACCGGATCTTGACAAACACACCGCAAAAAGAGTTACATCGAATAGATCTCCAAGAAGATCAAGGAGAACATGGTATTGAGATCCAAAAAGAGAGAAGAAGCCATCTAGCTAATAACTATGGACCCGAAGGTCTGTGGTAAACTACTCACAACTCATCGGAGGGGCTATGGTGTTGATGTAGAAGCCCTCCATGGTTGATTCCCCCTCCGGCGGAGCGCCGGCGAAGGCTCCAAGATGGGATCTCACGGATACAGAAGGTTGCGGCGGTGGAATTAGGTTTTCGTGGCTTGTTCTGATGTTCTTGGGGTACGTGGGTATATATAGAAGGAAGAAGTAGGTCGGTGGACGCCCGAGGGGCCCACGAGATAGGGGGCACGCCTAGTAGGGGGGCGCCCTCCACCCTCATGGCCGCCTTGGCTGCTTCTTGACTTGCACTCCAAGTCCTCTGGGTCACGTTCGTTCCAAAAATCACGCTCCCAAAGGTTTCATCTCGTTTGGACTCCGTTTGATATTTCTTTTCTTCGAAATACTGAAATAGGCAAAAAAACATCAATACGGGTTGGGCCTCCAGTTAGTAGGTTAGTCCCAAAAATGATATAAAAGTGTAAAATACAGCCCATAAACATCCAAAACAGGTAATATAATAGGATGGAACAATCAAAAGTTATAGATGCGTTGGAGACGTATCAAGCATCCCCAAACTTAATTCCTGCTCGTCCTCGAGTAGGTAAATGATAAAAACAGAATTTTTGATGTGGAATGCTACCTAGAATAATTCTCAATGTAATTTTCTTTATTATGGCATGAATGTTCAGATCCAAATGATTCAAAATAAAAGTTCATATTGACATAAGAAATAATAATACTTCAATCATACTAATCAAGCAATCATGTCTTCTCAAAAAAACATGGCCAAAGAAAGTTATCCCTACAAAATCATATAATCTGGCTGTTGCTCTATCTTCATCACACAAAGTATTTAATCATTCACAACCCCGATGACAAGCCAAGCAATTGTTTCATACTTTAGTAATCTCAAACTTTTTCAACTTTCACGCAATACATAAGCGTGAGCCATGGACATAGCACTATATGTGGAATAGAATGGTGGTTGTGGAGAAGACAAAAAAGGAGGAAGATAGTCACACATCAACTAGGCGTATCAACAGGCTATGGAGATGCCCATTAAATAGATATCAATGTGAGTGAGTAGGGCTTGCCATGCAACGGATGCACTAGAGCTATAAATGTATGAAAGCTTAACAAAAGAAACTAAGTGGGTGTGCATCCAACTCGCTTGCTCACGAAGACCTAGGGCATTTTGAGGAAGCCCATCATTGGAATATACAAGCCAAGTTCTATAATGAAAAATTCCCACTAGTATATGAAAGTGACAACATAGGAGACTCTCTATCATAAAAATCATGGTGCTACTTTGAAGCACAAGTGTGGTAAAAGGATAGTAGCATTTTCCCTTCTCTCTTTTTCTCTCATTTTTTTATTTGGCCTTTCTCTCTTTTTTTGTCCTTTCTCTCTCTCTCTCTCTCTCTCTCTCTCTCTCTCTCTCTCTCTCTTTTAAGTCCGAAGTCTCATCCTGACTTGTGGGGGAATCATAGTCTCCATCATCCTTTCCTCACTGGGACAATGCTCTAATAATGAAGATCATCACACTTTTATTTACTTACAACTCAAGATTACAACTAAATACTTAGAACAAGATACGACTCTATATGAATGCCTCCGATGGTGTACCGGGATATGCAATGAATCAAGAGTGACATGTATGAAAATTATGAAGGTGGCCTTTCCACAAATACGATGTCAACTACATGATCATGCAAAGAGCAATATGACAATAATGATGCGTGTCATATAAATGAAACGATGGAAAGTTGCATGGCAATATATCTCGGAATGGCTATGGAAATGCCATAATAGGTAGTTATGGTGGCTGTTTTGAGGAAGGTATATGGTGGGTGTATGGTATCGGCGAAAGTTGTGCGGCACAAGAGAGGCTAGCAATGGTGGAAGGGTGAGAGTGCGTATAATCCATGGACTCAACATTAGTCATAAAGAACTCATGTACTTATTGCAAAAATCTACAGGTCATCAAGAACAAATTACTATGCGCATGCTCCTAGGGGGTAGATTGGTACGAAAATACCATCGCTCGTCCCCGACCACCACTCATAAGGAAGACAATCAATAAATAAAATTATGCTCCAACTTCATCACAAAGCGGTTCACCATACGTGCATCCTACGGGAATCACAAACTTCAACACAAGTATTCTTTAAATTCATAATCACCCAACTAGCATGACTTTAATATTACCACCTCTAATATCTCAAAACAATTATCAAGTATCAAATTGATCATAGCATCCAATTCACTTTCTATGATAGTTTTTATTATACCCAACTTGGATGCTCATCATTCTAGGACCAATTTTATAACCATAGAAAATACCATTCTGTTATAAGAGACTCTCAAAATAATATAAGTGAATCATGAGAGACTAACAATTTCTTCAAAATTAAACCACCGCCGTGCTCTAAAAGATATAAGTGAAGCACTAGAGCAAAAACTATCTAGCTCAAAAGATATAAGTGAAGCACATAGCGTATTCTAATAAATTATAATCAAGTGGGATTCTACAAAAAGGTGTGTACATCAAGGATTATTGTGGAAAACTAAAAAGCAAAGACTAATATCATACAAGACGCTCCAAGCAAAACACATATCATGTGGCGAATAAAAATATAGCTCCAAGTAAAGTTACCGATAAACGAAGACGAAAGAGGGGATGCCTTCCGGGGGTATCCCCAAGCTTAGGCTTTTGGCTATTATTGAATATCTTGGGGTGCCATGGGCATACCCAAGCTTAGGCTCTTGCCACTCCTTATTCCATAGTCCATCAAATCTTTACCCAAAACTTGAAAACTTCACAACACAAAACTCAACAGGAAATCTCATAAGCTCCATTAGTGAAAGAAAGAAAAACCACCACATAAGGTACTGTAATGAACTCATTATTTATTTATATTGGTGTTAAACCTACTGTATTCCAAGTTCTCTATGGTTCATACCACTTAATACTAGCCATAGATGCATCAAAATAAGCAAATAACACACAAAAAACAGAATCTGTCAAAAACAGAACAATCTGTAGCAATCTGTAACTATCGAATACTTCTGGAACTCTAAAACTCTTACCAAAATAGGAAGTCCTGGGAAATTTGTATATTGATCTACAGCAAAAATAATAAATGCAAAATCATGTTTCTGTGAATTACTAAAAATATTTTTGAGCGTGCAAAGTTTCTGTTTTTGCAGCAGAATCAAATTAACTAACACCATAGGTTATCCTATAGGTTCTACTTGGCACAAACACTAAATAAAACATAAAAACACATATAAACATAAGGTAGATGCAATATTTATTGAATAACAGAAAGGAAAAATATTGGGTTGTCTCCCAACAAGCGCTTTTCTTTAAAGCCTTGTAGCTAGGCATTGATAATTTTAATGATGCTCACATGAAAGACAAGAATTGGAGCGCAAAGAGAGCATCATGAAACACGTGACAAACACATCTAAGTCTAACATACTTCCTATGCATAGGCATCTTGTAAGCAAACAAATTATCAAGACAGGCAAAAACTAGCATATGCAAGGAAGAACAAAGAGATGATAGCAATCTCAACATGAAGAGAGGTAATTTAGTAACATGAAAATTTCTACAACCATATTTTCCTCTCTCATAATAATTACATGTAGGATCATAAGAAAATTCAACAAAATAACTATCACATAAAATATTTCCAACACGATCCACATGCATGCGAAGTTGACACTCTTCCAAAATAGTGGGATTAACATTAACTAAAGTCATGGCCTCTCCAAACCCACTTTTATCAAAAATACCATAAGATTGAACATTCTCCAAATATGTGGGATCTAAAGTTGACACTCTTCCAAACCCACTTTCAATATTATTGCAAACACTATTATCAATCTCATATTCATCATGGGGCTTAAATAAATTTTCAAGATCATAAGAAGAATCACTCCAATCATGATCATTGCAACAAGTAGTAGACATAGCAAAACTAGCATCCCCAAGCTTAGGGTTTTGCATAGTATTAGCACAATTGACATCAAGAAGATTTATAGTAAAATCATTGCAATCATGCTTTTTATTCATCTATCATGAATCACTTCATAAAGTTGTCTTCATCACAATTTTCAGATTCACGAATTTCAAGCAAAACTTCATAAAGATAATCTAGTGCACAAAACTCACTAGCAATTGGTTCATCATAATTGGATCCCTTAAAGAGATTAGAAAGTGGATGAGGATCCATAAACTTTTAGCAAGCGAAGATGCAAGCAAAAAGAAGGTACATGGTAACAAAAGATCAAACGGAAGGAGGGCAAAGAAAAGGCAAAGGTGAAGTGGGGGAGAGGAAAAACAAGAGGCAAATGGCAAATAATGTAAATGCGAGGGAGATGAGTTTGTGATGGGTACTTGGTATGTATTGACTTGAGCGAAGACCTCCCCGGCAACGGTGCCAGAAATCGTTCTTGCTACGTCTTGAGCTTGCGTTGGTTTTCCTTGAAGAGGAAAGGGTGATGCAACAATAGTAGCATAAGTATTTCCCTCGGTTTTTGAGAACCAATGTATCAATCCAGTAGGAGGCTCCTCAGAAGTTCCATGCACCTACACAAACAAACAAAGAACTCGCTGAAGGAAATATGCCCTAGAGGCAATAATAAAGTTATTATTTATGTCCTTATTTCATGATAAATGTTTATTATTCATGCAAGAATTGTATTAACCGGAAACATAATACATGTGTGAATACATAGACAAACATAGTGTCACTAGTATGCCTCTACTTGACTAGCTCGTTGATCAAAGATGGTTGTGTTTCCTAGCCATAGACATGAGTTGTAATTTGATTAACGGGATCACATCATTAGGAGAATTATGTGATTGACATGACCCATTCCGTTAGCTTAGCACCCTTGATCGTTTAGTATGTTGCTATTGCTTTCTTCATGACTTATACATGTTCCTATAACTATGAGATTATGCAACTCCCGTTTACCGGAGGAACACTTTGTGTGCTACCAAATGTCGCAACGTAACTGGGTGATTATAAAGGAGCTCTGCAGGTGTCTCCGAAGGTACATGTTGAGTTGGCGTATTTCGAGATTAGGATTTGTCACTCTGATTGTCGGAGAGGTATCTCTGGTCCCTCTCGGTAATGCACATCACTATAAGCCTTGCAAACAATGTAGCTAATGAGTTAGTTACGGGATGATACATTACGTAACGAGTAAAGAGACTTGCCGGTAACGAGATTAAACTAGGTATTGAGATACCGACGATCGAATCTCGGGCAAGTAAACATACCGATAAGAAAGGGAACAACGTATGTTGTTATGCGGTTTGACCGATAAAGATCTTCGTAGAATATGTAGGAACCAATATGAGCATCCAGGTTCGGCTATTGGTTATTGATCGGAAAAGTGTTTCGGTCATGTCTACATAGTTTTCGAACCCGTAGGGTCCGCACGCTTAAGGTTTCGATGACAGTTATATTATGAGTTTATGAGTTTTGATGTACCGAAGGAGTTCGGAGTCCCGGATGAGACCGGAGACATGACGAGGAGTCTCAAAATGGTCGAGACGTAAAGATCGATATATTGGACAACTATATTCGGACATCGGAAAGGTTCCGAGTGGTTCGGGTATTTTTCGGAGTACCGGGGAGTTATGGGAATACCGGGGAAGAAGTATATGGTCCTTATTGGGCTTTCGGGGAGAGAGGGAGGCAGGCCGCGTGCCCCCCCAATGACTAATCCGAATTGGACTAGGGGGAGGGGCGGCTCCCCCTCCTTCCTTCTCTTCCCTCTCCCCCTTCCTTGTCTCCTACTCCTACTACATGGAAGGGGAGGAATCCTACTCCCGGTGGGAGTAGGACTCCTCCAGGGCGCGCCATAGGGGCCGGCCCTCTCCCCCTCCTCCACTCCTTTATATACGGGGGCAGGGGGCACCTCTAGACACAACAACAATTGATCTCTTGATCTCTTAGCCGTGTGTGGTGCCCCCTCCACCATAGTCCTCCTCGATAATATTGTAGCAGTGCTTAGGCGAAGCCCTGCGACGGTAGAACATCAAGATCGTCACCACGCCGTCGTGCTGACGGAACTCTCCCTCGACACTCGGCTGGATCGGAGTTCGTGGGACGTCATCAAGCTGAACGTGTGCTAGAACTCGGAGGTGCCGTAGTCTCGGTGCTTGATCGGTCGGGCCCTGAAGACGTATGACTACATCAACCGCGTTGTTCTAACGCTTCCGCTTTCGGTCTACGAGGGTACGTGGACAACACTCTCCCCTCTCGTTGCTATGCATCACCATGATCTTGCGTGTACGTAGGAAATTTTTTGAAATTACTACGTTCGCCAACAGTGGCATCCGAGCCTGGTTTTATGCGTAGATGTTATATGCACGAGTAGAACACAAGTGAGTTGTGGGCGATACAAGTCATACTGCTTACCAGCATGTCATACTTTTGTTCAACGGTATTTTTGGATGAAGCGGCCCGGACCGACATTACGCGTACGCTTACGCGAGACTGGTTCTACCGACGTGCTTTGCACACAGGTGGCTGGCGGGTGTCAGTTTCTCCAACTTTAGTTGAACCGAGTATGGTTACGCCCGGTCCTTGCGAAGGTTAAAACAGCACTAACTTGACGAACTATCGTTGTGGTTTTGATGCGTAGGTAAGAACGGTTCTTTCTCAGCCCGAAGCAGCCACGTAAAATTTGCAACAACAAAGTAGAGTAGGTCTAACTTGTTTTTGCAGGGCATGTTGTGATGTGATATGGTCAAGACGTGATGCTATATTTTATTGTATGAGATGATTGTGTTTTGTAACCGAGTTATAAGCAACTGGCAGGAGCCATGTGGTTGTCGCTTTACTGTATGAAATGCAAGCGCCCTGTAATTGCTTTACTTTATCACTAAGCGGTAGCGATAGTCGTAGAAGCAATAGATGGCATAACGACAATGATGGTACGATGGAGATCAAGGTGTCGCGCCAGTGACGATGGTGATCACGACGGTGCTTCAGAGATGGAGATCACAAGCACAAGATGATGATGGCCATATCATATCACTTATATTGATTGCATGTGATGTTTATCCTTTATGCATCTTATCTTGCTTTGATTGACGGTAGCATTTTAAGATGATCTCTCACTAATTATCAAGAAGTGTTCTCCCTGAGTATGCACCGTTGTGAAAGTTCTTCGTGCTGAGACACCACGTGATGATCGGGTGTGATAGGCTCTATGTTCAAATACAACGGGTGCAAAACAGTTGCACACGCGGAATACTCAGGTTAAACTTGACGAGCCTAGGATATACAGATATGGCCTCGGAACACGGAGACCGAAAGGTCGAGCGTGAATCTGATAGTAGATATGATCAACATAGTGATGTTCACCATTGAAAACTACTCCATCTCACGTGATGATCGGACATGATTTAGTTGATTTGGATCACATGATCACTTAGATGACTAGAGAGATGTCTGTCTAAGTGGGAGTTCTTAAGTAATATGATTAATTGAACTTAAATTTATCATGAACTTAGTCCTGGTAGTATTTTGCAAATTATGTTGTAGATCAATAGCTCGCATTGTTGCTTTCATATGTTTGTTTTGATATGTTCCTAGAGAAAATTGTGTTGAAAAATGTTAGTAGCAATGATGCGGATTGGATCCGTGATCTGAGGTTTATCATTGTTGCACAGAAGAATTATGTCCTTGATGCACCGCTAGGTGACATACCTATTGCAGGAGCAGATGCAGACGTTATGAACGTTTAGCTAGCTCAATATGATGACCACTTTATAGTTTAGTGCACCATGCTTAACGGCTTAGAATCGGGACTTCAAAGATGTTTTGAACGTCATTGACCATATGAGATGTTCCAGAAATTGAAGTTAATATTTCAAGCAAATACCCGAGTTGAGAGATATGAAGTCTCCAACAAGTTCTATGGCTAAAAGATGGAGGAGAATCGCTCAACTAGTGAGCATGTGCTCAGATTGTCTAGGTACTACAATCGCTTGAATCAAGTGGGAGTTAATCTTCTAGATAAGATAGTGATTGACAGAGTTCTCTAGTCACCATCATCAAATTACTAGAACTTCGTGATGAACTATAGTATGCAAGGGATGACGAAAATGATTCCCGAGCTCTTCGTGATGTTGAAATCGACGAAGGTAGAAATCAAGAAAGAGCATCAAGTGTTGATGATGGACAAGACCTCTAGTTTCAAGAAAAGGGCAAAGGAAAAAAGGGGAACTTCAAGTAGAATGGCAAGCTAGTTGTCACTCCCGCGAAGAAGCCCAAATCTGGACTAAAACCTGAAACTGAGTGCTTCTACTGCAAAGGAAATGGTCACTGGAAGTGGAAATGCCCTGAATATTTGGTAGATAAGAAGGATGGCAAAGTGAACAAGGGTATATTTGATATACAGGTTATTGATGTGTACCTTACTAGTGTTTATACTAGCCCCTGAGTATTTGATACTTGTTCGGTTGCTAAGATTAGTAACTCGAAACAGGAGTTACAAAATAAACAGAGACTAGTTGAAGGGGAAGTGACGATGAGTGTTGGAAGTAGTTCCAAGATTGATATAATCATCATCGCACACTCCCTATACTTTCGGGATTAGTGTTAAACCTAAATAAATGTTATTTGGCGTTTGCGTTGAGCATGAATATGATTTGATCATGTTTATTGCAATACGGTTATTCATTTAAAGTCAGAGAATAATTGTTGTTCTGTTTACATGAATAAAACCTTCAATGGTCATACACCCAATGAAAATAGTTTGTTGGATCTCGATCGTAGTGATACACATATTCATAATATTGATGCCAAAAGATGCAAAGTTAATAATGATAGTGCAACTTATTTGTGGCACTGCCGTTTGGGTTATATCGGTGTAAAGCGCAAGAAGAAACTCCATAAAAATGGATTTTTGGAATCACTTGGTTATGAATCATTTGATGCTTGCGAACCGTGCCTTTTGGGCAAGATGACTAAAACTCCATTCTCCGGCACAATGGAGCGAGCAACTGACTTATTGGAAATAATACATACTGATGTATACGATCAAATGAGTATTAAGGCTCGTGGCGGGTATCGTTATTTTCTGACCTTCACAGATGATTTGAGCAGATATGGGTATATCTAATTGATGAAACATAAGTCCAAAATAGTTGAAAGGTTCAAAGAATTTCAGAGTGAAGTCTAAAATCATCGTAACAAGAAAATAAAGTTTCTGCGATCTGATCGTGGAAATGAATATTTGAGTTACGAGTTTGGTCTTCATTTGAAACAATGCGGAATAGTTTCGCAACTCACGCCACCTGGAACATCACAGCATAATGGTGTGTCTGAACGTCATAACCACACTTTATTGGATATGGTGCGATCAATGATGTCTCTTACCGATTTACCAATATCATTTTGGGGTTATGCATTAGAGACAGCTGCATTCACTTTAAATAGGGCACCATTTAAATCCGTTGAGATGACACCGTATGAACTATGGTTTAGCAATAAACCTAAGTTGTCGTTTCTTAAAGTTTGGAGTTGCGATGCTTATGTGAAAAAGTTTCAACCTGATAAGCTCGAACCCAAATCGGAGAAGTGCGTCTTCATAGAATACCCAAAGGAAACTGTTGGGTACACCTTCTATCATAGATCTGAAGGCAAGATATTCGTTGCTAAGATGGATCCTTTCTAGAGAAGGAGTTTCTCTCGAAAAGAGTGAGTGGGAGGAAAGTAGAGCTTGATAAGGTAATTGGTACCTTCTCCCGAATTGGAAAGTAGTTCATCACAGAAATCAGTTCTAGTGATTCCTACACCAATTAGTGAGGAAGTTAATGATGATGATCATGAAACTTCGGATCAAGTTACTACAGAACCTCGTAGGTCTTCCAGAGTATGGTCCACACCAGAGTGGTACGGTAATCTTGTGAAAGTCATGTTACTAGACCATGATAAACCTACGAACTATGAGGAAGCGATGATGAGCCCAGATTCCGCGGAATGGCTGTAGGCCATGAAATCTGAGATGGGATCCATGTATGAGAACAAAGTGTGGACTTTGATTAACTTGCCCGATGATCGGCAAGCCATAGAAAATAAATGGATCTCCAAGAGGAAGACGGACGTTGATAGTAGTGTTACTATCAACAAAGCTAGACTTGTCGAAAAACGTTTTTGACAAAGTTCAAGGTGTTGACTACAATGAGATTTTCTCAACTGTAGCGATGCTTAAGTTTGTCCGAATCATGTTAGCAATTGCCACATTTTATGAAATCTGCCAAATGGATGTCAAAACTGCATTCCTTAATGGTTTTCTTAAAGAAGAGTTGTATATGATGCAACTAGAAGGTTTTATCAATCCTAAAGATGCTAACAAAATGTGCAAGCTCCAGCGATCCATCTATGGACTGGTGCAAGCATCTCAGAGTTGGAATATATGCTTTGATAAGTTGATCAAAGCATATAGTTTTATACAGACTTGCGGTGAAGCCTGTATTTACAATAAAGTGAGTGGGAGCACTACCGCCTTTCTGATAAATATATGTGAGTAACATATTGTTGATCAGAAATGATGTAGAATTTTTCTGGAAAGCATAAAAGAGTATTTGAAAGGAGTTCTTTAAAAAGAAAGACCTCAGTAAAGCTACTTACATATTGAGCATCAAGATCTATTGAGATAGATCAAGACGCTTGATAAGTTTTTCAATAAGTACATACCTTGTCAAAATTTTGAAATAGTTCAAAATGGAACAGTCAAAGAAAGAGTTCTTGCCTGTGTTGCAAAGGTGTGAAATTGAGTAAGACTCAAATCCCAACCACGGCAGAAAATAGAAAAGAAGAATGAAAGTCATTCCCTATGCCTCAGTCATAGGTTCTATAAAGTATGCTATGCTATGTACCAGACCTATTGTATACCTTGCCCTGAATTTGGCAAGGGAGTACAATAGTGATCTAGGAGTAGATCACTGGACATTGGTCAAGAATATCCTTAGTGAGGACTAAGGAAATATTTCTCGATTATGGAGGTGATAAAAGAGCCCGTCGTAAAGAGTTACATCGGTGCAAGCTTTTACACCGATCCAGATGACTCTAAGTCTCAATCTGGATACATATTGAAAGTGGGAGCAATTAGCTAGAGTAGCTCCGTGCAGAGCATTGTCGACATAGAATATTTGCAAAACACATACGGCTCTGAATATGACAGACCCGTTGACTAAACTTCTCTCATGAGCAAAACATGATCATACCTTAGTACTCTTTGGGTGTTAATGACATAGCGATGTGAACTAGATTACTGACTCTAGTAAACCCTTTGGGTGTTGATCACATGACGATGTGAACTATGGGCATTAATTATATACAGGTATGAATATTGGTGTTAAATCACATGATGATGTGAACTAGATTATTGACTCTAGTGCAAGTGGGAGACTGAAGGAAATATGCCCTAGAGGCAATAATAAAGTTATTATTTATTTCCTTATTTCATGATAAATGTTTATTATTCATGCTAGAATTGTATTAACCACAAACATAATACATGTGTGAATACATAGACAAACATAATGTCACTAGTATGCCTCTACTTGACTAGCTCGTTGATCAAAGATGGTTGTGTTTCCTAGCCATAGACATGAGTTGTCATTTGATTAACGGGATCACATCATGAGGAGAATGATGTGATTGACATGACCCATTCCGTCAGCTTAGCACTTGATCGTTTAGTATATTGCTATTGCTTTCTTCATGATTGCTATTGCTTTCTTCATGACTTATACATGTTCCTATAACTATGAGATTATGCAACTCCCGTTTACCAGAGGAACACTTTGTGTGCTACCAAACGTCACAACGTAACTGGGTGATTATAAAGGAGCTCTACAGGTGTCTTCGAGGGTACATGTTGAGTTGGTGTATTTTGAAATTAGGATTTGTCACTCTGATTGTCGGAGAGGTATCTCTGGGCCCTCTCGGTAATGCACATCACTATAAGCCTTGCAAGCAATGTAGCTAATGAGTTAGTTACAGGATGATACATTACGTAACGAGTAAAGAGACTTGCCGGTAACGAGATTGAACTAGGTAGTGAGATACCGACGATCGAATTTCGGGCAAGTGAACATACCGATAAGAAAGGGAACAACGTATGTTGTTATGCGGTTTGACCGATAAAGATCTTCGTAGAATATGTAGGAACCAATATGAGCATCCAGGTTCCGCTATTGGTTATTGATCGGAAACGTGTTTCGGTCATGTCTACATAGTTCTCGAACCCGTAGGGTCTGCATGTTAAGGTTTCGATGATAGTTATATTATGAGTTTATGAGTTTTGATGTACCCAAGGAATTTGGAGTCCCGGATGAGATCGGGGACATGACGAGGAGTCTCAAAATGGTCGAGACGTAAAGATCAATATATTGGACAGCTATATTCGGACATCGGAAAGGTTCTGAGTGGTTCAGGTGTTTTTAGGAGTATCGGGGAGTTATGGGAATATGGGGGAAGAAGTATATGGGCCTTATTTGGCTTTAGGGGAGAGAGAGAGGCAGGTCGCGTGCCCCCCAATGACTTGTCCGAATTGGACTAGGGGAAGGGGCGGCGCCCCCTCCTTCCTTCTCTTCCCTCTCCCCCTTCCTTGTCTCCTACTCCTACTACATGGAAGGGGAGGAATCCTACTCCCGGTGGGAGTAGGACTCCTCCAGGGCGCGCCATAGGGGCCGGCCCTCTCCCCCTCCTCAACTCGTTTATATACGGGGCAGGGGGTACCTCTAGACACAACAACAATTGATCTCTTGATCTCTTAGCCGTGTGCGGTGCCCCCCTCCACCATAGTCCTCCTCGATAATATTGTAGCGGTGCTTAGGCGAAGCCCTGCGACGGTAGAACATCAAGATCGTCACCACGCCGTCGTGCTGACGGAACTCCCCCTCGACACTCGGCTGGATCGGAGTTCGTGGGACGTGATCGAGCTGAACGTGTGCTAGAACTCGGAGGTGCCGTAGTTTTGGTGCTTGATCGGTCAGGCCATGAAGACGTACGATTACATCAATCGCGTTGTTCTAACGCTTCCGCTTTCGGTCTACGAGGGTACATGGACAACACTCTCCCCTCTCGTTGCTATGCATCACCATGATCTTGCGTGTACGTAGGATTTTTTTGAAATTACTACGTTCCCCAACACTCGCAACCAACGCAATAAAGGGGTTGTCAATCCCTTCACGGCCACTTGTGAAAGTGAGATCTGATAGAGATAATATGATAAGATAAATATATTTTTGGTATTTTATAATATAGATTGGAAAAGTAAAGATGCAAATAAAAGTAGATTGAAAGCTTATATGATAAAAGATAGACCCGAGGGCCATAGGTTTCACTGGTGGCTTCTCTCAAGATAGCATATGTATTACGGTGGGTGAACAAATTACTGTCGAGCAATTGATAGAAAAGCGAATAATTATGAGATTATCTAGGCATGATCATGTATATAGGCATCACGTCCGTGACAAGTAGACCGACTCCTGCCTACATCTACTACTATTACTCCACACATGGACCGCTATCCAGCATGCATCTAGAGTATTATGTTCATAAAGAACAGAGTAATGCATTAAGAAAGAGGACATGATGTAGAGGGATAAACTCATGCAATATGATATAAACCCCTTCTTTTTATCCTCGATGGCCACAATAAAATACGTGCCTTGCTGCCCCTGCTGTCACTGGGAAAGAACACCGCAAGATTGAACCCAAAGCTAAGCAGTTCTCCCATTGCAAGAAAGATCAATCTAGTAGGCCAAACCAAACTGATAATTCGAAGAGACTTGCAAAGATAACTTAATCACACATAAAAGAATTCAGAGGAGATTCAAATACTTCTCATAGATAAACTTGATCATAAACCCACAATTCATCGGATCTCGACAAACACACCGCAAAAAGAGTTACATCGAATAGATCTCCAAGAAGATCGAGGAGAACATGGTATTGATATCCAAAAAGAGAGAAGAAGCCATCTAGCTAATAACTATGGACCCGAAGGTCTGTGGTAAACTACTCACAACTCATCGGAGGGGCTATGGTGTTTATGTAGAAGCCCTCCATGGTCGATTCCCCCTTCGGTGGAGTGCCGATGAAGGCTCCAAGATGGGATCTCGCGGATACAGAAGGTTGCGGCGGTGGAATTAGGTTTTCATGACTTGTTCTGATGTTCTCGGGGTACGTGGGTATATATAGAAGGAAGAAGTAGGTCGGTGGACGTCCGAGGGGCCCACGAGATAGGGGGGCGTGCCCAATAGGGGGGCGCACCCTCCACCCTCATGGCCGCCTCGGCTGCTTCTTGACTTGCACTCCAAGTCCTCTGGGTCACGTTCGTTCCAAAAATCAGGCTCCCGAAGGTTTCATCTTGTTTGGACTCCATTTGATATTCCTTTTCTTCGAAATACTGAAATAGGCAAAAAAACAGCAATACGGGTTGGGCCTCCGGTTAGTAGGTTAGTCCCAAAAATGACATAAAAGTGTATAGTAAAGCCAGAAACATCCAAAACAGGTAATATAATAGCATGGAACAATAAAAAAATTATAGATACGTTGGAGATGTATCACAGGGATCACCCAACCAGTATCCGTCACGGTGGTTCGACTGCCCTGGTACTCGATCCTATCATCGACAGATATCATCTCACTAGAGTCCTTATGGATGGCAGCAGTAGTCTTAACTTGATCTATCAAGATACTGTCCGCAAAATGGGCATCGACCCGTCAAAATCAAGTCAAGCAACACTACCTTTAAAGGAGTGACACCCGGTGTGGAGGCCCGTTGTACGGACTCATTAGCACTGGAAGTGGTATTCGGCTCTCCGAACAACTTCCGCAGTGAAGAACTGATCTTCAATATCATCCCTTTCTGCAGTGGCTATCACGCACTACTTGGACGAACTGCTTTCGCCCATTTCAATGCGGTCCTGCACTATGCTTATTTGAAGCTTAAAATGCCAGACCGCGGGGCGTCATCACAGTTAATGGAAATATGGAGCGCTCCCTCTTAACTGAAGAGCACACCGCGGCCCTAGCAGTCGAGGTATACGGCGGCCTCATCAAGCCGAACAATTCATCGGCCATCAAGACCAATGACATTGTCAAAAAGGTCCGGTCCGCACCTCATGCGGATAGCTCACCGGACCCGGACCTCAAATAGTAATTCTGCCTCCATCGACTGCCCTATAAGGCCGCGGTACATGTACCGCGCGTACACCAGTACACATCAAAATACCTTGGGCAACGCCGGAGGCACACCTCGGGGCAGGTCCACAGTACAACTTGACCCTATTCGGACCTCACATACCCCTTCCTTCTTTTTTTCCTTTCACTTCAGGTTCTTTCGAAAACCTAAAAGCTATATGGTTGCGTGAGGTCTCCGCTTTTGGCCCCTCTTCCTCTTCTTACAAGACAACCATCCTACATATCCTCTCGAAGGACTCACTACTAAGGAGAAACGGCACAGACATGTGGCAGGTACCATTGGGATCTTCAAACCATTACTTTAAGGCCCTATGTAAACCTTTCCCTTATGTAAATTTTTGGCATGTAACATGACCTCAGTATCCATGGCATTATATGACTAAACATGTCCTGATGTATTTAAAAGGATATAAAGGAAGCAAATGATCGCCACCTTTTGTTTGGTACTTATGTCATATTAACATCTGTATTCCCTCCTTACTTCTGATTGTCTTATGTGCTTTAGCCCGGCCTTCGCTCCGCGGGCTGTATTCGGCATTGCACATTCCAAAGTCCGAACACCTATAGGTAACTCTTCGGCGTCCCGAATATTGCATTATATGCATCGGTTCCGAATCATGTCTTTGATCTATAGTTGGGTTGCCTGGCTCCTGTGCTTACCACCTTACGTTCCACTAGTTCGGCCAAGGTAGTAAAGGGAGAACTACTGCGATTGTATTTCTGGTTCGTCTGGTAAGTACCTTAGTAGAGAAAGCCGAAAACTGACCGTCATGATAAGCAAGAGCTGGTCAGCGATCCGGTGACTTAGTGTTATACTACAGATTGTTAGCGATTCTTGCCGTGTCACACGAGGGGCTGGGAATCGACCAGCCGCGTTCCAAAGGCACCATAATCCGGATTGCCGCTCGATGCAACAGGAGTTAATACTTAACCCCACCAATGGACTCCTATGGCTAAGTGAAGGCAATAAAGCCACATAGTCTGATTGCCTAGTTCACCGCACGAACGCATCCTCGGACCAAGACGTTGGATAAAGTGCGGCCAGGCGTTTACGAACACCCCTATAATATTTACATGGGGGTAGAAGCAGAAGACTAGCAACCTTCAGAAGTATAAATAATAAACGGCCGCATATGAGGATAAAATTAACACAAAAAAGCAATCATAGCACGGATTTATAGCATGGTTTCTTCCACCCGAGTACATTTAATCGAACATAACATCCTTTGAACACTCGCCCTCTACTATTCGGGCCCCTTCTAGGACATCTTCAAAGTACCTCTCCGGCTTCTGGTGATCTTTGCCCTCGGGCGGTGCTGCGGTCGCCACCTTGGTGGCCTTCATCTTCACCCATTGCATCTTGATGCGGGCAAAGGCCATCCGAGTACCTTCTATGCAGGCCGACCGCTTTATGGCGTCGATCCGAGGACGCACATTAACAAGACGCTTCACGAGGCCGAAGTAGCTGCTGGGCATGGGCTCGGCTGGCCAAAGTTGGACTATTAGATCCTTCATGGCCAAGCCGGCAACCCTGTGCAGCTCGGTCAGCTACTTCAGCTGGTCGCTGAGGGGCATCGGATGCTCTGGCTCAAGATACTGCAACCAGAACAACTTCTTGGTTGAGCTCCCCTCCTCGGCACGGAAGAACTGCGCGGCGTCGGCGACACTCCTCGGAAGATCAGCAAACGCGCCTGGAGAACTCCAAACTCGGGTCAGCAAGATATACCTCTTACTTCCAAATTTACTCTGTAGAAGAAAGGCCTTACCAGCCGATATCTGCCTTGCCTGCTGGATCTCCTGGCGAGCGCTCTGGGACTCAACCCAGGCCTGTTTGACATCCTGGAGAGCCTTGGCGAGTTCGGATGCTTGGTCCGAATTCTTCTTCTCCAAGGACTGGCACTTGGTGATGGCGTCCTTGAGCTCTTGCTCAACTTCGGCCACCCGAGCCTCATGTTGGCGGCAGGCAGTTTGCTCCGCCTCCAGCTCCTTCACCGCTTTGTCAGTGGCTGCCCTGTTTGCCCCCTCCTCCTTCTGGGCCTGGGCAAGCGCGCTCTTGAGGGATTCAACCTCGGCCGCGCCAACTATGATCATAATCATAAAATCAAATGAGTTAAAAGACTCACCATACATATCACTTCTGATATATAAATTCTGCATACCTTGCGTCTCCTCGAACCGCTTGTTGATGCGGTCGAGCTCCTTATCAGCCACTCGCAGCTTCTGATTAAGCTCGGAAACCTCTGCGGCCTAGGAGGTAGTCGCCAACATGGATGCATGTCACATACATTAGTGCAGTATATTAGTTTCTAAATTATCTTGAGATCCTCTGTCCGGATTGTTCTAATCCGGGTAAAGTCTGAGGGGCTACTGTCTATATACAGGTTTATCCTCTACATATGATAAATTTGCTTAGAATATGATGTCGCCTACCTCAAAGCCCGTCAGTAGGCTGTTGAAAGCTTTGTTCAGTCCGCTTTTCGCAGACTGAACCTTTTCTATAACCGCACCCATCAGGGTGCGGTGCTCCTCCATGATGGAAGCGCGTTGCAGTGCCTCCTCCAGAGTATGAGCAGCCTCCGGATTAACGGAGGCCGCTGCGGGAGCCATTGCTCCTCCCCCTCTGTATAAGGGGGTTGTGCATCCCTTCCCGAAGCCATATTGGTCTCTGGAATAGTGTGCGGCGGGGGCCTGGACTGTTGGAGGTCATGGGGGTCGCCTCCCCCAGGTCTTCGGCGACCGAGGTGTTGACCTCAGGCGCCTTCTCGATGCCCTCGTCCGCCCCTCCATGGCCAGGAGGAGTCCTTCGGGACAACACCTCGGTGTCCTTCATGGTAGTAGGGGAGGGGGCTCGCGACGACGCGTCACTCTCCGCCTGCTCAGGCGGCAGAGAGTTCCGTGACGAAGATGAGGCATTCGGAATATCGCGAGGAAGACCGAAAAGCAAACAATAATATAGCTTATATGATAAAAGTAGACAAGCAGAAGCTGAAGAGTAAAATTTCGGATACTTACGAATTGGCTAGGGGCATCGCCCTGGGGGATCTCTTAGGAATGTGTTAGGCCTCTGAATCCGAACTAGCCGAGAGGGTAATCTTCCCCCTCTTCGGCGCCGCCCCCTCCAGGTTTTTGAAGGCCGTCCTCTTCTTCCTCCTCCACTTGCGGGGGGAGTCGCTTTCTGCCTCCTCCTCCTCCTCTTCGTCCTCATCTCCCTCGTGATAGGAGATGATCTCGATCTCTCCAGACACAGTGTCCGAAAGGCCTCTGCGGTGGGGGCCACCCTTGGGATCCTTACCCTTTTTCTTTCCCTTCTTCTCTGGCGCCTGGTAGGGCGCTGGGACGAGCATCTCTGTCAGCTGGGCAGTGGCTGGGTCTTCGGGTAACAGAGCCAGACTATTAATCTGCTCCACCTTTGCTATCCATCCCTGTGAAGAAGTAAGCTGATAAGATTCATGTTGATTAAAATATTGACCGGACACATCTTTGGAAAGGTTAATACTTACCGGAGTGGTCGGATTCTCGATGTCGAGCCCGACATCTTCGGCCTCCATGGGCCAGTTCTTCTGGGCCTTGAAGAGCAGCTTCCATATTCCTTCATGCGTAGTGCCGAAGAAGTGCTTCAGGGTCCACAGCTCCTCCGGATTGAACTCCCACATGTGGGAGGCCCAGCGTTGGCAGGGGAGGATGCAGCAAAAGAGCATGATTTGCACCACATTGGTGAGACCGACGTTTTTTCCCAGCATGTTGGTGATGCGCTTCTACAGCATCTGCACCTCCGTCTGGGACCCCCAGTCGAGGCCCTTAGCGGTCCATGAAGTGAGCCTCGTGGGGGGTCCAGATCTGAACTCTGGAATTGCCTCCCAGTTGGCGTGGTGGGGCTCGGTGATGTAGAACCACTCCTGCTGCTAGACCTTGGCAGTCTCAAGTAAGGCCCCTTTGGGCCATGTGGCATTGGGCAGTTTGCTTATCATGGCCCCGCCATAGTCCGCATGCTGTCCGTCGACCACCTTCGGCTTCACATTGAAGATTTTGATCCATAGGCCGAAGTGTGGTGGGATGCGGAGTAGATCCTCACACACGACGATGAACGCTGATATGTGGGGGAAAGAATTCGGGGCAAGATCATGGAAATCTATCCCATAGTAGAACATGAGGCCACGGACGAAAGGGTGGAGTGGAAACCCTAGCCCTCTAAGAAAATGGGGGAGGAAGACAACCCTTTTGCCGTGCGCCAGAGTGGGGATGATTTGGCCCTTGTTGGGAAGCCTGTGCGCAATGTCTGCGGCCAGGTACCCCGCCCTCCAGAGATTCTTCACGTCCTTCTCCGTGATGGAGGAGGCCTCCCACTTGCGCTTGGAACCTGACCCGACCATTGTTGGAGAAGGTGGTGGCGTTGAGGATGAGAACTTTTTTGGGCTCTGGAGCTTGGGAGATTGGGAGGCAGAGGCAGGAGGAAGGCATAGGGAAGAAAGGAGGAGTCTTTTGCCCTCTTATAGGTAGTAGAAATGCCAACCATCCCCTCACTTATGCCTTAAAACTCGCCCATTCCCAATGAGAACGTGCGCTGTAATCGGTTGGGTTACCCAAATTCCATTAATGAGAATCTGGGCTCATCATCGCTTCCTCATAGTACGTAGGTTCATCATGGTCTAGTAACATGACTTCCAGAACAGGATTACCTTACCACTCTAGTGTGGACCGTACTCTGGATGATCTACGAGGTTTGGTAGTAACTTGATCTGAAGTTTCATGATCATCATCATTAGCTTCCTCACTAATTAGTGTAGTTATCACTGGAAATGATTTCTTGATGAACTACTTTCCAATTCAGGAGAAGGTACAATTACCTCATCAAGTTCTACTTTCCTCCCACTCACTTCTTTCGAGAGAAACTCCTTCTCTAGAAAGGATCCATTCTTAGCAACAAATATCTTGCCTTCGGATCTGTGATAAAAGGTGTACCCAACAGTTTCCTTCGAGTATCCTATGAAGACGCACTTCTCCGATTTGGGTTTGAGCTTATCAGGTTGAAGCTTTTTCACATAAGCATCGCAGCCTCAAACTTTAAGAAATGACAACTTGGGTTTCTTGCCAAACCACGGTTCATATGGTGTCATCTCAATGGATTTTGATGGTGCCCTATTTAACGTGAATGCAGCCGTCTCTAAAGCATAACCCCAAAACAATAATGGTAAATCAGTAAGAGACATCATAGATCGCACCATATCCAATAAAGTACGATTACGACGTTCGGACACACCATTACGATGTGGTGTTCCAGGTGGTGTGAGTTGCGAAACTATTCCACATTGTTTCAGATGAAGACCAAAATCGTAGCTCAAATATTCGCCTCCACGATCAGATCGGAGAAACTTCATTTTCTTATTATGATGATTTTCCACTTCACTCTGAAATTCTTTAAACTTTTCAAATGTTTCAGACTTATGTTTCATTAAGTAGATATACCCATATCTGCTCAAATCATCTGTGAAGGTGAGAAAATAACGATACCAGCCACGAGTGTCAACACTCATTGGACCACATACATCTGTATGTATTATTTCCAATAAGTTAGTAGCTCATTCCATTGTTCCGGAGAACGGAATTTTAGTCATCTTGCCCATGACGCATGGTTCGCAAGCACCAAATGATTCATAATCAAGTGATTCCAAAAGCCCATCAGCATGGAGTTTCTTCATGCGCTTTACACCAATATGACCTAAACGGCAGTGCCACAAATAAGTTGCACTATCATTATCAACTTTGCATCTTTTGGCTTCATTATTATGAACATGTGTATCACCACGATCGAGATTCAACAAAAATAGACCACTCAACAAGGGTGCATGACCCTAAAAGATATTACTCATATAAATAGAACAACCATTATTCTATGATTTAAATGAATAACCGTCTAGCATCAAACAAGATCCAGAAATAATGTTCATGCTCAACGCTGGCACCAAATAACAATTATTCAGGTCTAAAACTAATCCCGAAGGTAGATGTAGAGGTACGTGCCAATGGCGATCACATCGACCTTGGAACCATTTTATCGACGTGCATCGTCACCTCGTCCTTAGCCAATCTTCGTTTAATCCGTAGCCCATGTTTCGAGTTGCAAATATGAGAAATAGAACCAGTATCAAAAACCCAGGTGCTACTATGAGCATTAGTAAGGTACACATCAATAACATGTATATCAAATATACCTTTCACTTTGCCATCCTTCTTATCCGCCAAATACTTGGGGCAGTTCCGCTTCCAGTGACCAGTCCCCTTGCAGTAGAAGCATTGAGTTTCAGGCTTAGGTCCAGACTTGGGCTTCTTCCTAGGAGTAGCAACTTGCTTGTTATTCTTCTTGAAGTTCCCCTTCTTCCCTTTGCCCTTTTTCTTGAAACTAGTGGTATTGTTAACCATCAACACTTGATGCTCCTTCTTCATTTCTACCTCTGCAGCCTTTAGCATTGCAAAGAGCTTGGGAATCGTTTTCGTCATCCCTTGCATGTTATAGTTCATCACAAAGCCTTTATAGCTTGGTGGCAGTGATTGAAGAACTCTGTCAATGACACTATCATCAGGAAGATTAACTCCCAGCTGAGTCAAGTGGTTATGGTACCCAGACATTCTGAGTATGTGTTCACTGACAGAACTATTCTCCTCCATCTTGCAGCTATAGAACTTGTTAGAGACTTCATATCTCTCAATTCGGGCATTTGCTTGAAATATTAACTTCAACTCTTGGAACATCTCATATGCTCCATGACGTTCAAAATGTCTTTGAAGTCCCGATTCTAAGACGTAAAGCATGGCACACTGAACTATCGAGTAGTCATCAGCTTTGCTCTGCCAGATGTTCATAATATCCGCAGTTGCGCCTGCAGCAAGCCTTGCACCTAGCGGTGCTTCCAGGATGTAATTCTTCTGTGTAGCAATGAGGATAATCCTCAAGTTATGGACCCAGTCCGTGTAATTGCTACCATCATCTTTCAACTTAGCTTTCTCTAGGAATGCATTAAAATTCAAGGGAACGGTAGCACGGGTCATTGATCTACAACAACATAGATATGCAAAAACTATCAGGACTAAGTTCATGATAAATTAAAGTTCAATTAATCATATTACTTAAGAACTCCCACATGGATAGACATCTCTCTAGTCATCTAAATGATCACGTGATCCAAATCAACTAAACCATGTCCGATCATCACGTGAGATGGAGTAGTTTTCAATGGTGAACACCACTATGTTGATCATATCTACTATATGATTCACGTTCGACCTTTCGGTCTTAGTGTTCCGAGGCCATATCTGCATATGCTAGGCTCGTCAAGTTTAACCCGAGTATTCTGCATGTGCAAAACTGGCTTGCACCCGTTGTATGTGAATGTAGAGCTTATAACACCCGATCATCACGTGGTGTCTCGGCACGACGAACTGTAGCAATGGTGCATACTCAGGGAGAACACTTATACCTTGAATTTTAATAAGGGATCATCTTATAATGCTACCGCCGTACTAAGAAAAATAAGATGCATAAAAGATAAACATCACATGCAATCAAAATATGTGACATGATATGGCCATCATCATCTTGTGCTCATGATCTCCATCACCGAAGCATCGTCATGATCTCCATCATCACTGGCTTGACACCTTGATCTCCATCGTAGCATCATTGTCGTCTCACCAACTATTGCTACCACGACTATCACTACCGCTTAGTGATAAAGTAAAGCAATTACATGGCGATTGCATTTCATACAATAAAGCGACAACCATATGGCTCCTGCCAGTTGCCGATAACTCTGTTACAAAACATGATCATCTCATACAACAATTTATATCTCATCATGTCTTGACCATATCACTTCACAAGAAGCCCTGCAAAAACAAGTTAGACATCCTCTACTTTGTTGTTGCAAGTTTTACGTGGCTGCTACGTGATTCTAGCAAGAACCGTTCTTACCTACGCATCAAAACCACAACGATTTTTCGTCAAGTGTGTTGTTTTAACCTTCAACAAGGACCAGCCATAGTCAAACTCGATTCAACTAAAGTTGTATAAACAGACACCCGCCAGCCACCTATGTGTAAAGCACGTCGATACAACCAGTCTCATGAACGCGGTCATGTAATGTCAGTCCGGGACGCTTCATCCAACAATACTACCGAATCAATGTAAGACGTTGGTGGTAAGCAGTATGACTATTATCGCCCACAACTCTTTGTGTTCTACTCGTGCATATAACATCTACACATAGACTTGGCTCTAATACCACTGTTGGGGAATGTAGTAATTCAAAAAAATTCCTACGGTCATGCAAGATCTATCTAGGAGATGCATAGCAACGGGACGGGAGAGTCTGTCCACGTACCCTCGTAGACTGAAAGCGGAAGCATTTAGTAACGCGGTTGATGTAGTCGAATGTCTTCACGATCCAATTGATCCAAGTACCGAACGTACGGCACCTCCGTGTTCAGCACACGTTCAACACGATGACATCCCTCGAGCTCTTGATCCAGTTGAGGACGAGGGAGAGTTCCGTCAGCAGGACAGCATGGCGACGATGATGATGAAGTTACCAACGCAGGGCTTCACCTAAGCACTACGACAATATGACCGAGGTGTTATACTATGGAGGGGGGCACCACACACGGCTAAGAGATTGTCTGTTGTGCTTTGGGGTGCCCCCATGTCCCCGTATATAAAGGAGGGAGGGAGGAGGCCGACGGCCAGGAGGGGCGCGCGCCATAGGAGGAGTCCAACTAGGATTCCCAATCCTAGTTGGAGTCCCCTTCCTTTCCAAGAGGGGGAGAGAGGGAAGGAGTAGGAGAGGGAGAAGGAAAGAGGGGGCGCCGCCCCCTCCCTAGTCCAATTCGGACTTGCCATGTGGGGTCCTGCGACCCTCCTCTCCTTTCCACTAAAGCCCATGAAGGCCCACTACTTCCCCAGGGGGTTCCGGTAACCTCCCGGTACTCTGAAAAATGTCCGAACCCTTCTGAAACCTTTCCGGTGTCTGAACATAGCCTTCCAATATATCAATCTTTATGTCTCGACCATTTCGACACTCCTCGTCATGTTCGTGATCTCATCCAGGACTCAGAACAAAATTCGGTCATCAAATCACATAACTCATAATATAAATCATCATCGAACCTTTAAGCGTGCGGACCCTACGGGTTCGAGAACTATGTAGACATGATCAAGACACATCTCTGATCAATAACCAATAGCGGAACCTGGATGCTCATATTGGCTCCTACATATTCTATGAAGATCTTTATCTGTCAAACCGCACAACGACTTACGTTGTTCCCTTTGTCATCGGTATGTTACTTGCCCAAGATTCGATCGTTGGTATCATATACCTAGTTCAATCTCATTACCAGCAAGTCTCATTACCTGCAAGTCTCTTTACTTGTTCTGTAATGCTTCATCCCATAACTAACTCATTAATCACATTGCTTGCAAGGCTTATAGTGGTGAGCATTACTGAGAGGGTCCAGAGATACCTCTTCGATACACGGAGTGACAAATCCTAATCTTGATCTATGCCAATCCAACAAACACCTTCAGAGACACCTGTAGAGCATCTTTATAATCACCCAGTTACGTTGTGACATTTGATAACACACAAGGTGTTCCTCCGGTATTCAGGAGTTGCATAATCTCATAGTCCGAGGAACATATATAAGTCATGAAGAAAGTAGTAGCAATGAAACTGTAATGATCATAATGCTAAGCTAACGGATGGGTCTTGTCCATCACATCATTCTCCTAATGATGTGATCCCGTTCATCAAATGACAACACATGTCTATGGTCAGGAAGCATAACCATGTTTGATTAACGAGCTAGTCAAGTAGAGGCATACTAGGGACACTCTGGATTGTCTATGTATTCACACATGCACTAAGTTTCTGGTTAATACAATTCTAGCATGAATAATAAACATTTATCATGATATAAGGAAATATAAATAACAACTTTATTATTGCCTCTAGGGCATATTTCCTTCAGGACAAGCCATGCCCCTATATCGGCCACGCACCTACCGCACTGGTCCTTGACCCCATCATTGATTTTTTCAGCTTACTAAAGTGCTGATGGACGGAGGCAGCGGCCTCAACCTCATTTATGAGGATACACTTGACAAGATGCAGTTCAACAAGTCCAGCATCAAACGCAGTCATACCACATTCCGCGGTATAATACCCGTTAGGGAGGCACACTGCTCGGGACGCATAACCTTGGGCGTTGTGTTTGGCACACCCGATAACTACAGATCCGAACCCTTGCTATCTCACATTGTGCCCTTCCGTAGAAAATACCACGCCCTTCTAGGGCGTGAGGCATTCTCGAGATTTCAAGCCATACCACATTAGGGGTATATGAAACTCAAAATGCCAGGGCACAACATGGTAATCTCACTTAAAAGTGACCCAAGCAATGCCTTGCGAGCCGAAAACAAGACGACATCCCTTGCCCTAGAGGCACTATCTGAATCCCTCGCAGCCGAAGAGTTGACAGCACTACACACTACAGTCGGCAGGGATGATGTGGTTCTCAGTAAAAGACAAAAATGCACATCATTCAAGCCAGCAGATGAAATAGTAAAATTTCAAGTGCACCTAACAGATCCCAATAAAACGCATCCATAGGAGCACAACTGGACCCCGCAGTCGACGAGGCACTAAGGACATTCCTGCATGAAAACTGGGAAATATTCGTCTGGCACCCCTCAGATATGCCAGGAATCCCACGCAGGCTAGTAGAACATAGCCTCAACATTTTAAAAGGCTTCGAGCCAGTGAAACAGACTCTACATTGATTTTCTGAACCCAAATGGCAAGCCATGGGCAAAGAACTCGCAAAACTGCTGGAGGCCGGATTCATCCACGAGATCAAGCACCCTAAGTGGTTAGCAAATCTGGTCATGGTACCCAAAAAGACAAGTCTTGGCGGTTGTGTGTCAATTTTAAGGACCTTAACAAAGCCTGCACTAAGGACCCTTCCCCCTGCCAAGAATAGACCACATCATCAACGCCACCGCCAGACATGACTCGTTATGCTTCCTTGACGCATACTCCGGATACCACTTGATTAAGATGAAGGAGTCTGACCAGGCAACAACCACATTCATCACCCCTTACGGGCCATTTTGCTTCAACACCATGTTGTTCGGGCTAAAAAACGCAGGAGCCACATACCAGCGCATGATTCAAAGATGCCTCGAAAACCAAATTGGCAGAACGGTCGATGCATACGTGGATGACGTGGTTGTAAAAACCAAACACATAGACCAACTAGTAGACGACCTACGCCAAACCTTTGATAACCTACGGGCTTACGACATATGGCTCAACCCGGAGAAATGCATCTCCGGGGTCCCTGCTGGAAAGCTACTCGGATTCATCATTTCCCATAGAGGAATCGAGGCCAATCCGGCCAAAATTAGAGCGCTTTCTTAGCTTGCAATACCAACAGAGCTCAAGCATGTACTGAAGTTGGCAAGATGCATGGCAGCCCTGAGCCGCTTCATATCTTGCCTCGGAGAAAAGGCATTGCCACTCTACAAGCTGCTCAAAAATACCAAGAACTTACAATGGGCAGGCGAAGCAACTACGACACTCGAAGAGATTAAAACACTTCTCGCTGGCAACCCTATCCTGGCCGCACCCAGCATCGGCAAGACCATGCTACTATACATTTCAACCACCAATCAGGTGCTTAGTGCGGTGCTCGTCGTGGAGCGGGAGTCTGAGGGCCACAAGTTCCAAATCCGGAAGCTGGTCTATTATGTGTATGAGGTACTTACGCCATGCAAATCACGATACCCGCACTATCAAAAGATAGACTACACGGTTTTATGGCATCCCGAAAGCTACGACACTATTTTCAAGAATGTTCGGTCACAGTGGCATTAGAGGTCCCCTTGAATGATATAATCAACAATAGGGATGTCGCGGTCAAAACTGACGGATCTCGGGTAGGGGGTCCCGATCTGTGCGCCTTAGGCTGATGGTAACAGGAAGCAAGGGACACAATGTTTACCTAGGTTCGGGCCCTCTCGATGGAGGTAAAACCCTACTTCTTGCTTGATTAATATTGACGATATGAGTAGTACAAGAGTAGATCTACCACGAGATCATGGAGGCTAAACCCGGTTTATATAGACACTGGAGAGGGCTAGGGTTTACACGGAGTCGGTTACAAGGAAGGAAATACAATATCCGGATCACCAAGCTTGTCTTCCACGCAAAGGAGAGTCCCATCCGGACACGGGACAGAGTCTTGAGTCTTGTATCTTCACGCTCCAATAGTCCGGACGATGTATATAGTTCGGCTATCCGGATACCCCCTAATCCAGGACTCCCTCGGTAGCCCCTGAACCAGGCTTCAATGACGATGAGCCCGGCGCGCAGTTTTTTCTTCGGCATTGCAAGGCGGGTTCCTTCTCAGAATACTCCAAGGTAATCATCGAACACGTAAACCATGTCTGGATCTGCAAAATGATCTTCACATACCATCCTAGAGTGAATGATATCTCAGCTGACAACTTTTTAGACGACGTGATATGTCATTACGGTCGGGTCATTATTCGAACCGTTTTCCCACAACCAGCCATAGCGCATATTGCGAGGCGGTTTCCTTGACACGTCTTGTCAAAGGAGAGATCGTGTCCCCTTATCACGGGATTCTTATCAATACGGGTATGGGTAATCCCACCACGCCATCAATCGTGGCGCTTGGGAAGTAAGGGATTCTCAACGGGCGAGCGAGGAGGCGCACCGCTTTCGTCGCCTTTATAAAGGGATAAGGGCTCCCCATTTTCACCCATGCCTTCCCCCTCCTTTGATCATCCTTACCTCCTCGAGCTCCAACGCCCTAGTCCAAGTTCTCTCCGCACAGCCGAATATGTCCGGAGCAGGAGGCAAGTGGGTGGCTTCCACTGTGAAGGAGAAGCGTATCGTGAATCTTCGGGCGGCCGGATACTTGGCCGCAGACATAGCGCACCGGCTACCAGACAACGGGCAGGTCATTCCGACCCCGGGACCCCACGAGAGGGTCGTGTTTCTTGCCCACTTCGTCCGTGGACCGGGGTTTCCACTTCATCCCTTCATCCGCGGGCTCATGTTCTACTACGGGCTAGATTTCCATGATCTAGCCCCAAACTTCGTCCTCAACATCTCGGCGTTCATTGTCGTATGCGAGGCCTTCCTCCACATCAAGCCTCACTTTGGCCTGTGGCTGCAAATCTTCTGCGTGAAGCCGAAGATCGTGAGCGGCCAGCAAGCGGAGTGCGGAGGGGCCATGGGTGGGCAAGATGCCTAACGTCACCTGGCTTGACGGCTCCTTTGCGGAGACCGTGAAAGGGTGGCAGTCGAGGTGGTTCTACATCACCGAGCCACGCGGTGCCAATTGGGCAGCGGCCCCCGAGTTCCGATTCGGAACCCCCATGCGGCTCACCTCCTGGGAAAAGAAGGGCCTGGCCTGGGGCGAACCTACAGAGCTGACCGGGCTCCAAAACTACATCAAGAGCATGAAGGACAAGAACATCAAGCTTGTCAACGTGATCCAAGTCATGCTCGTTCGCTGGATTCTTCCGTGCCAAAGGCGGGCATTTAATCTGTGGGAGTTCGTCCCGGCCGAACACCAGATGCTTCGGAGACTCTATGGCATGACGCATAAAGACGCATGGAAGGCGCTGTTCAAGGCCTCCGAAGTACCTCCTCCCACATCCGAGGACCGTGGACTTGACGCCGCGTGGCCTCCTAGTCCGGTGAGTTTTCTGACTACCACCGGATTCAGCTCTTCCCAGTACATTCGTGGGGGAGTCTTAAGTAATTGTGCATATTTAATCAGGATTATGTGGAGAAAGTGGAGTGGATTGACTGTCCGGCTCCGCTGCCAGGAGGCACAGCTGATGCTCTCCTGACGGAGATGCTAGTCCTGGCGCCCTACAAGGCACTGAGAAGAAGGCCGAAAAGAAGGCCCCGGGGACCAGGAAGGGTCTCCGGCGTAAGGTTGTATCGGAAGCCTCGTCCGAAGACGACGAGGCACACTCCTCCCCCGAAGGGGAGGAAGAAGAAGAAGGGGCCACCCCATCCGGAGAGGATGAGGGGCCTGAGATGGCGGACTAGGGGGCCGGGAAAGGCCCCCGGCGCAAGGCCGTCATTCCCTCGTCGTCCGACGACGACGAGGAAGATTCCTCCCGCGGAGGCAGGGGGAAGCAAGAAGAAACTCTACCTCCCCGCAGTGGGGAGGAGAAAAAGAGGAAAGCCGCCCCGAAGGAGGAGGCTGGAATGTCCAAGAAGGGAAAGGTGTCCCTTCCAGACTACTCCGCCATGGCCGCCCATAGCGAGGAGGGGTGGCTGCCCAGGGGGAAGCCCCTAGCGCGATCATAAGTATCCGCACTCTATCGTGATTTTACTTCATAGTCTTTTTATAACACCGAACATATATGCAATCTGGCCAGGATTCATCCCGAGGTATCATCTTCGGATGGGTCCGTGAGCGATTCAGCGATGAACTCGCTCGCGACGGCCACTACTCCTCAGCCCGCGGATGACACGGAGGTGTTGTCCCGAAGGCTCCCAGAGCGGGGGGAGGTGACTTTGAAGGCGCCCCAAGGCGGAATTCCATATGTCGGACACGCGGGGTTCAAGATCCCCGGATCGTGTTGATGAGAGCCATAGTAGGCCGGGCTCTCAGCCAAACACTGTTCTGGAACCTCCAACAGTTCCGGACTCAGGCGGGCAGCCCCTCGTTAGGGAGGGCGAGCCATCCGTGCCAAGGACTTCTGTTACGCCCGAGGCGTCGGATTATCTGCTGGAAGCACTTCGCGGCGCCTCCATGGATGAAGAGCATTGTACTCTTATGAGTGTGGTGATTCAGAAGGTTTTGTCCGCCAAGAGCAGACTAACCGAAGCTTGCACCAACCTCCTGACAGGCTTTGAGGTAAGTAATAAAAATGTGCGAAATTACCACCTGATAGGTAGTAGCCCCTGATACTCTGTTTGGTGTTCGGAAAGAAAAGCCAAACGAAGAGTCAATTATAATCCGCAGGAGTCTAATAATAAGTGTGCATGTGAATAAGTAGGCTGTGCTGCTTGCCGCTGCTGTCCGCACAGCCGAGGTCGCCGGACTAAAGCGGGACCTAGCACAGGCGCAGGGGGAGCTCGACCTCACGAATAGGCAGCTTGAAGAGAACAAAGGTGAGTGATTCCCCGCTCTCATGTAATGAAGGATAGATAAAATTGGGTATTCTAACAACGAAGCGTCGTGACTGTGTAACAGGGGCCACCACTGAAGTGGCGTCTCTGAAGAAAGCGTTGTCCTAGGCCGAAGACAAGGCGGTCTTGGAATGCAAGGAGCGCGAAAAGCAAGATGCTAGAGTGGGCGAGGTACAGCAAGAGCTCCAGGAGCTCAGCAAGAAGTTCGAGTCCATGGAGCATGATCTTAAGATGAAAGAGGTTGAGCTTGCGAAGGCCCTTGCAAGTATGGAAGACGCCAAGGCCGAAGCCGACAAGGCACAGCAGGAAATCCAGGCAGCCAAGAAGATAGCGGCGGGTAAGACATTCTTTATGCAAAGCAAACATGTGGAGGAGGCATTTCTTTTACTTACCGGAATTCGGAGCTCTCCAGGGGCATTCGCAAATCTGCCACGTAGCATATCAGATGCCGCAGAGTTCTACCGTGCCAAGGAGGGGAGCTCAACGGAGAAGTTGTTCTAGTTCCAGTATGCTGGGGCTGAACACCCAATGCCTCTGAGTGACCAACTGAAACAGTTGGTCGAACTCCACAGGGCGGCCGTAGTGGCTATGAAAGATTTCATAGTCCGGATGTGTCCTGGTGAGCCCCTGCCCACTAGCTACTTCGGCCTGATCAAGCGGATGGTGAATGCCTGCCCGCGGCTTGAAGTTATCAAGCGATCCGTTTGCATTGAGGGTGCCCGCCGGGCCTTTGCCCGCGCGAAGGTGCATTGGGGCAAGCTGGAGGCGGAGAAGCTGGTGAAGGACGGGCCGCCGGAGGGCAAGGCGCATCGCTATCCCGAGAAGTATTACGATGGCGTTATGAAGGGCGCTCGTCTCGTAGCCGATGAATGTACCAAGGACACGATCCTTGAGTAAATGTACCTCTGTCGTTGTTGTAATATTAAGACGAAGTTACTTGTGCTATGTAGCGTTGTTTGATTTAAAATATTACCATCCATGTGGCTATTTATAAAATTCTGAAAGTAGGCCAGTCATTGGCTTCCGCCCCCACTTAACTAGTACCGGGGTGTTCCTGGATTAACCTGGATACTCTTTACCCAATTTTTTGGTCTCTTAAGGAGGTATCCGGCGCAGCGAACAAGGCAGTTGGACTATGCGGCTTTATAACTTTCACTTAGCCATAGAAGTCTACAATTTTAAATTTCGGTGAAGCCCCTAGAATTCGGAAGGCCAAATTGGGGCGCTATATACGCCTAGATAGGACGAAGCCGATTCCTCGCCTAAAGCAGAAAAATCTTGAAGGATTTTAAGACCTCTCGAATAGCGACCAGCTCTCGCCGCATCATCCCGGTCAATTTTCGGCTTTCTCTACTGAGGTGCTCGTCCGGAAGAACCGGGACACAATTGCAGTAGTTCTCCCTGCGCTACCTTAGCCGATATAACGGAACGTAAGGTACTAAAACAAGGGAGCCGGGCAAACCCAGCTATTGACCCAAGACGTGATTGGGAGCTGATGCATGTAGTGTTATAAGTTCGGGGTGCCGCACTTTTTAAAGTGTTCGGACTTGTTTTGCCGTATTATGAGGTGCCATAACAAGCCCCTGGCAAAATTGATCGTACCAAGGTGTACGGATGCAATATTAAATAAACATTTGTAAGAAAAAATGCTAAAATGATGATAAGAAGCTGACGCTATATATGATCTCCCATTGATGAATAATATGTTTAAGCGTATGTTACAATGGGTGCGTTTAAGCGGGAGTAAATAGGACTATTTAACATGTCATATCCAAAGGCAGGCTGCATGTAGGTATATAAAACAGGTATAACGATCGTGAACAGATTCCACCTGGGTATTTCCTTTTGTGCGCAAAGCCTGTTGCCTCCTTGGTTTTCTCTCCTATGTAAGTCCAACAATTTGACTCTTCTGAAGAGGCTGCCCTAAAGCAATGTCCTGAAAGATAAAAAGGGAAGGTTATGAAGGTATGTTGCGGTGATACCGCACTGTTGACTGAGTCACTGCTGCGCCTCTGCCTGTGCCCATGGTATTTTGAGTGCGTAATTGTGTACGCATGGCACGAATGCTGCTTTGATGGGTCTTAAGCGGAGGCGGGAGTGCTAGTTGCGCTCTTTGCATGCCTGGTGATCCTGTTGCGGGGCGCTCCGGACTCGCTTGATGGTGCTCGAGGTTGTCGTCGCCGGATTGGTGGTTTGTCGGAGGAGGCCGCATTATACTTCCGCCACGAGGGCTGCAGTATGCTCTTCTGTACGGAGAGAGCGGTCCATATTTCTGTTGACTATTATGACCCCACATGGTCCTGGCATCTTGAGCTTGAGGTATGCATAGTGTGGTACCGCATTGAATCTAGCGAATGCGGTTCGTCCGAGCAGTGCGTGGTAACCACTACGGAAAGGGACGATATCGAAAACTAACTCTTCGCTTCTGAAGTTATCCGGAGATCCGAAGACCACTTCCAATGTTATAGAGCCCGTACAACGGGCCTCTACTCCAAGAATTACACCTTTTAAGGTGGTTTTGGTGGGCTTGATCCTTGAAGGGTCGATGCCCATTTTGCGCACTGTGTCCTGATAAAGCAGGTTCAGGCTGCTGCCGCCGTCCATAAGAACTCGCGTGAGGTGGAATCCTTCAATGATTGGGTCTAGGACCAATGCATCTGAGCCGCCGTGGCGGATGCTAGTAGGGTGATCCCTACGATCAAAGGTGATCGGACAAGCTGACCATGGGTTGAATTTGGGGGCGACTGGCTCCATCACATAGACGTCCCGTAGTGCTCGTTTCCGTTCCCGCTTGGGAATGTGAGTGGCGTAGATCATGTTGACCGTTCTCACCTGGGGGGAAATTTCTTCTATCCCCCTGTGTTCGTACGCCGGGGCTCCTCGTCATCGTCGCTGTGCAGCCCCTTGTCCTTGTTTTCGGCGTTTATTTTGCCGGCCTGTTTGAACACCCAGCAGTCTCTGTTGGTGTGGTTGGCTGGCTTGTCTGGAGTGCCATGAATTTGGCACGAGCATTCCAGTATGCGGTCCAGATTGGACGGTCACTGGTTGTTTCTTTTGAACGGCTTCTTCCGCTGACCGGATTTGGATCCGTTGAATCCGGTGTTGACTGCCGTGTCTTCGGTGTTATTGTCGTTGTTCCGTCGCATGTGTCTGTTGTGTCGTGGCTTGCCGTTATTGTCACGGACGTCCGAAGTGCCAGAATGAGGCGTGGTGCTGCTGCAAGCCAACCAGCTGTCCTTGCCCGCGCAAAAGCGGATCATTAGTGTCGTGAGGGCTGCCATGGACTTGGGTTTTTCCTGGCCAAGGTGTCGGGCGAGCCACTCGTCACGGATATTATGCTTAAAAGCCGCCAGTGCTTCGGCGTCCGGACAGTCGACTATTTGGTTCTTTTTAGTTAGGAACCGAGTCCAGAATTTCCTGGCTGACTCTCCGGGCTGTTGAGTAATGTGGCTCAAATCATCGGCGTCCGGTGGTCGCACGTATGTGCCCTGGAAGTTGTCGAGGAACGCGTCTTCCAGGTTTTTCCAACTGCCAATGGAATTTGTGGGCAGGCTGTTTAGCCAGTGTCGGGCGGGTCCTTTGAGCTTAAGAGGAAGATACTTGATGGCATGTAGGTCGTCTCCGCGGGCCATGTGAATATGGAGAAGGAAATCTTCAATCCATACTGCGGGGTCTGTTGTGCCATCGTATGATTCGATGTTTACGGGTTTGAACCCTTCTGGGAATTCGTGATCCATCACTTCATCGGTGAAGCAGAGGGGGGGTGTGGCACCTCTGTGCCGGGCTATGTGGCTAGGCAGTTCGAATTGCTCTGGGTGGCTGTGTTTGGCCCGGCCGGACTTGTTTATGGTGTATCCGTCGCGACAATCATCGTCGCGTGCTGGGGCCCGCCCCCGCGATCCGTAGATCGATCTTGGTTGTCCTGCTTTGCTTTCCAGTATATCTTGCAGGTCTTGCCTATTGCCCCGGGCCGTAGTGTATTGGTGTGGGGGTGCGGGCTGGTATTCTGGCTGATATGCCATTTTATCCCGGCCGCGGGCTGGCCGGTCAGCCGTGTGGTGCTCGAGTCAGTATTCCTCGGCTGCCAGGACCTTAGTCCACCTATCTGTGAGCAGGTCTTGATCAGCTTGGAGTTGATGCTCCTTCTTTTTCAGGCTCCTCGCAGTGTCCATAAGCCGATGCTTGAAGCGCTCCTGCTCCATGGTATCCTCAGGCATGCCGAACTCGTCGTCGCCGAGGCCAATCTCGTCTTCAGAGGGGGGCATGTAGTTGTCCTCTTCCCAATATCCGTCCATCGCCTGTTCGTCTGGGCTGACCTGCTCATCTTCCTGCTCGGCATGCTAGAAGGCGGGCTGATTAGGGTTGTATTCCTCTTCGGCACCATCCGGATTGTTTTCGTCTCCTGGGCCGGTATTGCTGTGGCGGGGCTTGGAGCGGCCCCGACGACGCCCATGCTTTGTTTTTCTCCCTGAGGGGTTATCCTCCGTTGCCTCATCACCATTGGTTTCCTTCGGAGTGTCCACCACATATATATATATATATATATATATATCGTATGAGGAGGTGGTTGTCCACCGCCCTGTGGGTGGTGATTCCTGTACTTCTCCTGCATCGTCGTCAATACCATCGATGTCTTCGGAGTCAAAGTCAAGCACTTCGGTTAGATCATCGACCGTGGCAATGAAGTGGGTGGTGGGTGGGTAGCGAATTCCTTCCTCGCCTGCTTCCCACTTGAGCCGGACATAGTTCGGCCAAGAGCCTCCTGACAAAGAGAGATACTTTAATGAGTTCAGCATGTCGCCAAAGGGAGAGTGCTGGAAGATATCCGCAGCGGTAAACTCCATTATCGGGGCCCAACCTGGCTCAGCTGGCTCGGGAGCGCGCGGACTGGAACCAACAACCGGATACAAGTCCGGGGGTCCGGAGTCACAGGCTTCCACAGAGGTGAGACCTGTGTTCGGCTCCACCGCTGATGAGTGTGCGGCCTGCGGGGCGGGGTCCATCCCTCCGTCCTTAGGCAACGCAGCCTGCCCCGGATTTAGGTCCGGGGCTACTACAGGGGTGATATCCCGAGCATTGTTCGACAGCAGGTCTAAGCCGTGCTCATCGTGACTGTACGGTGCTCCTGGCACAGGCCCGAATCCGTCGAAGATCAAGTCTTCGCTATGTCCGTCGTGTAGTTCAGGTTTACGAACCTGATCTGGTGGCCAGGGGCATAGCTGTCGATCTGCTCCAGATGGCCAAGCGAATTAGCCCGCAGTGCAAAGCCGCCGAACACAAAGATCTGTCCGGGGAGAAAAGTCTCGCCCTGGACCGTGTTTTTGACGATTGAAGGCGCCATCAAGCCTTGTAGCGACGACACAGAGGAAGTCTCAATGAAAGCACCAATGTCGGTGTCAAAACCGGCGGATCTCGGGTAGGGGGTCCCGATCTGTGCGCCTTAGGCTGATGGTAACAGGAAGCAAGGGACACAATGTTTACCCAGATTCGGGCCCTCTCGATGGAGGTAAAACCCTACTTCCTGCTTGATTATTATTGACGATATGAGTAGTACAAGAGTAGATCTACCACGAGATCGTAGAGGCTAAATCCTAGAAGCTAGCCTATGATGATTATGATTGTAATTGTGATCGGCCTTCTAAGGACCAACCTCTTCGGTTTATATAGACACTGGAGAGGGCTAGGGTTTACACGGAGTCGGTTACAAGGAAGGAAATACAATATCCGGATCGCCAAACTTGTCTTCCACGCAAAGGAGAGTCCCATCCGGACACGGGGCGGAGTCTTGAGTCTTGTATCTTCACGCTCCAATAGTCCGGACGATGTATATAGTCCGGCTGTCCGGATACCCCTTAATCCAGGACTCCCTCAAGGGACGCTACGGGATGCATCGCCAAATGGGCCAGCAAGCTCCTCCCCTTCGAGATAACATACAAGCCACGCCGAGCCATTAAATCTCAGGTGCTGGCCGATTTCATAGCCGAATGGACCGAGGCCGAACCACCCCGGGAGTACAGTACATATTCACTGGACAATGTATTTCGACGACTCAAAGATGTTAGCCGGACTAGGGGTTGGGGTCATCCTAATCTCCCCCATAGGTGACACTATTCGGTATGTCCTCCAAATAATGTACACGGACTCCAACAATGCAACCGAGTACGAAGCACTACTACATGGTCTTCGTATGGCAACATCAATGGGTGTGCATCGCCTTGTGGTAAGGAGAGATTCAAACCTGGCGATCTCTCAAGTCAACCGCGAATTCGACACCAAGGAGTCAAGGACCCCAAGATGGCGGCATACATAAACCCAGTCCTCCGGATATCGGCCTGATTTGAGGGCCTAGAATTTCACCATGTCGCTAGAGACAACAGTCAAGCAGCGGACGTCCTCACCTGAATGGACACCAACCTCCAAGCGTGACCCGGTTCCCAAAAACACCTTCCTTGAGCGGCTCTTTAAGCCCTCTGTGGTGTGGCAGGACGATGTCACCGACGCACCATCCAATGAGCCCGCTCACAATGTCTCGCTCGAAAATGAACGGGACGATCATGTCATCGGCGGCTCCGCACTCAAGTAAACACCTTCCGCCCATGAAGTCATGGCCATAATCCCACCCTGGACCAAACCCCTGCTAGCCTACCTCACACAACATCAGCTTCCGGAGTATCAAACTGAAGCACGACGTATAGTTCGGAGCTCTAAAGCATACAAGGTCCATGAGGGTGAACTCTATAAGAAGAGTACCACAAGAGTCTTACAAAGGTGCATCTCAGAAGAAGAGGGGCTGAAGCTCTTGGTAGAGATACACGCGGGCATGGGCGGACACCACGCAGCAGCCTCGGCTTTGGTCAGCAAGGCTTTCCGAGTAGGTTTCTTCTGGCCTAACGCTCGTAACGATGCCCGGACATTAGTCCCACATTGCATCGGATGCCAGCTATTCGCAAATCAAAGCCACATGCCCCCTAAGGGAGTCCTGGACTAGGGGGTGTCCGGATAGCCGAACTATCATCATTGGCCGGACTCCAAGACTATGAAGATACAAGATTGAAGACTTCGTCCCGTGTCCAGATGGGACTTTCCTTGGCGTGGAAGGCAAGCTTGGCAATACGGATATGTAGATCTCCTACCATTGTAACCGACTCTGTGTAACCCTAGCCCTCTCCGGTGTCTATATAAACTGGAGGGTTTTAGTCCGTAGGACAAACAACAATCATACCATAGGCTAGCTTCTAGGGTTTAGCCTCCTTGATCTCGTGGTAGATCTACTCTTATACTACCCATACATCAATATTAATCAAGTAGGAGTAGGGTTTTACCTCCACCGAGAGGGCCCGAACCTGGGTAAAAACATCATGTCCCTTGTCTCCTGTTACCATCCTCCTAGACGCACAGTTCGGGACCCCCTACCCGAGATCCGCCGGTTTTGACACCGACATTGGTGCTTTCATTGAGAGTTCCTCTATGTCGTCGCCCATAGGCCCGATGGCTCCTTCGATCATCAACAACGACGCAGCCCGGGGCGAAACTTTTCTCCCCGGACAGATCTTCGTATTCGGCGGCTTCGCACTACGGGCCAATTCACTTGGCCATCTAGAGCAGATCGAAAGCTACGCCCCTGGCCATTAGGTCAGATTTGGAAGTTTAAACTATACGGCCGACATCCGCGAAGACTTGATCTTCGACGGATTCGAGCCACAGCCGAGCGTGCCGCACTGTCACGATGGGCATGATTTAGCTCTGCTGTCGGACAGTGCCCTGGAGGCCGCACAAGAGTCCGCTCCGACCCTTAACTCGGAGCCGACTGCGCCGATCGAGGATGAGTGGCTAGACACCGCCTCGGGGGCTACTACCTCTACGGCAATGGAGCCGAATATCGACCCTGTCCCTTTTGAAGCTCGTGACTCCAAGGTGCCGGACTCTTCTCCGGACCCCAAACCTTCCGCGCTCCTGCCAATCGAACCCGATTGGGCGCCGATCATGGAGTTCACCGCTGCGGACATCTTTCAGCACTCGCCTTTCGGCGACATCCTGAATTTGCTAAAGTGTTTCTCTTTATCAGGAGAGCCTTGGCCGGACTATGGCTAGGACGGTTGGGATGCGGACGACAAAGAAACTCAAAGCCCACCCACCACCCACTTCGTAGCCACTGTCAATGACTTAACCGACATCCTAGATTTCGACTCCGAAGATATCGACGGTATGGACGATGATGCTGGAGACGACCAAGAACTAGGGACCACAGGGCACTGGAAAGCCACCTCAACTCACGATGTATATATGGTGGATACACCTAAAGGAAGCAATAACGAGGAACAACGGGACGCTGTGAAGGATAATTCCCCCGAAAAACAGTCGAAATGGCAACACAAGCGCCGCCCAAAGTCCCGCCTCGACAACGACAGCACCCATACAGACCCAGCCATAGAGCAGGGCGAACTAGTGGACGACGAACATGCCCCCAAGCAACCATCCGAACAGGATGAATTGGATAGGCAACCCATCCCCGACGAAAACAACAGTCCGGATGATCTCACACCGTACACATCGTTGGAGCAGAAGAACCTCCACAAAAGGCTCATCGCCACTGCACGAAGTCTGAAGAAGCAGAAGCGGAAGCTCAAAACAGCGGAAGACGTACTCAGAATGAGATGGAGCAAAGTACTCAAGACCGTAGACAAATACGGCGATAGTCGCCAAGCAAAGAGCTACCCAAAGCGCAAACTATTGCCCGAATTTGACAAGGAGGCCGTAGAGCCCCCACAACCAAAAAACAAAGAGGCCGCCTGGTCGGATAGACGACCACATGAAAAACAAAGAGCGGCAAGTGGCGCCGCACACAAGCCGGCACGTGATCCACATAAGGATCCTCGCAAAAAGGATGGCCCAGTCAGGTCCATCTATGGGCCAAGGAAGCAAGCTCCAGAAGGCAACACAACACATCGAGTATTCGAAAATCACGGCACACCCAAATACAGGGGCGCTGCACACCCCCTATGTTTCACCGATGAGGTGCTGGATCATGAATTTCCAACGGGATTCAAGCCCGTAAATATAGAGGCATACGACGGAACAACAGACCCCAGAGTCTGGATTGAGGATTACATCCTGCACATACATATGGCTAGAGAAGATGACCTCCACGCCATAAAATACTTACCCCTCAAGCTCAAAGGGCCAGCCCGGCATTGGCTCAAAAGCCTCCCAGAAAATACCATTGGAAGTTGGGAAGAGCTCGAGGATGCGTTTCGGGCAAATTTTCATGGGACTTATGTCCGCCCTCCGGATGCAGACGATTTAAGTCACATAACTCAACAGCCCGGAGAGTCAGCCTGCAAATTCTGGAACAGGTTCCTCACCAAAAAGAACCAAATAGTCGACTGTCCGGACGCCGAAGCCTTAGCAGCCTTCAAACATAACATCCGAGACGAATGGCTCGCCAGACACCTTGGCCAGGAAAAGCCAAGAACAATGGCCGCACTAACAAGCCTCATGACCCGCTTTTGCGCGGGAGGGGATAGCTAGCTGGCAAGATGCAGCACCAGCAACCCAAGTACATCTGAGGTCAGGGATGGAAATGGGAAACCACGACGTAGAAAGGACCATCGCCGAACTAAGGAAAATGGCCCAAAGAGCACGGCAGTCAACACCGGGTTCAAAAGCTCTCGGCAGAACAACAAAACACTGCCTCTCAAGGACAATAGCGACGAGCTATCTAATCTAAACAAAATCTTGGACAAGATATGCCAAATCCACAGTACCCCCGGGAAGCCTGCAAACCATACCCACAGAGATTGTTGGGTCTTCAAGCAGTCCGGCCGACTTAACGCCGAACACAAGAGGCTCGACACACCAAGTGAGGACGATGACGAACCCCACAAGCAGAGCACCGGAAAACAAAAGAATTTCCCACAAGAAGTCAAAACAGTAAATTCACTTCAAGTGATAACAGGGAAAAATAGAGCAGCGCCCACTAAAGTACACGCCGCACGGTCCACCCCAGCGGAGTCCCGAAACTGGATGTCAAAACCAATAACTTTCGACCATCATGATTACTCCGGAAGTATCCGAAACGCAGGAAGGACTGCTTTGATATTGGATCCTATAATCGACGGACTACAATTTACACAAGTCCTAATGGACGGCGGCAGTGATCTAAACCTGCTATACCGGGACACAATCCGCAGAATGGGGATAGACCCAACCAAAATTAGCCATAGCAACACTCCCTTTAAAGGAGTGACGCCAGGCCCATATGCCAATTGTACGGGCTCCCTACTACTAGAAGTTGTGTTCGGTTCATCCGACAACTTCCGTCGCGAAAAGTTAATCTTCCACATTGCCCCATTTAAAAGTAGCTATCAAGCACTATTGGGACGCGAAGCTTTCGCCTGCTTTAACGCAATACCGCATTACGCGTCTCTTACACTTAAAATGCCCGATCCATGCGGCATCATCTCATTAAAGGGAAACTTCGAGTGTTCCTCGACTACGGAAGAACGTGAGACTGCCATGACAGCCACACACTAATCCGGCTTTGCTGGTCAAAGCCCCTAACAGGTCATTCAGACCCCGGACACGGTTAGGCGAGTCTGGTACAAATAAACAAGGGGCTTACTAGCCGCGTACCCCTTTACAAGGGGCTCCACGCATGCGCAAATAGAGACAATAAAGCTCAATTTTATTCATTCTTTGAATCATACTCTGTTTATTTCAAAATATATCTTTCGCACGAACTCTTTTTCCAACTAAGTTCTTCTCTTTTGCAGATGAACACCGTGCTACACCCGTCCAGGATACGGCACAACGGAGACACAGGCGCAGACGTGCAGTAGGGACCCGATGCGAGGATTCTTTTCAGATTAAGACCCTGCTTAAACCTTTTTTACTGTCTCTTGTTGATACACATCCCCCGGCTTTTTCCTATAACCGAGGCGGAATCTGGCATTTTGGCATCGGCCGCGTCAGAAATTTTTGCGCGTACCTGGACACTAAGGGCTTAGGGCATTGTTCTGCCCGTTTTCATAAAGACCGAATACCTTAGGGAGTGTTCAGCGTCTCGAGTTAGGCCTTATATGCATCAGCTCCGAATCATGTCTTTGGTCAAATGTTGGGTTTGCCCAGCTCTTGTGTTTTGCTGCCTTACGTTCCGCTCTATAGGCTAACGCGGCACCAGGAGAACTACTGCGATTGTGCCCCGGTTAGCCCAGGTGAGCACCTCAGTAGAGAAAGCCGAAAACTGACTGTCATGATATAGCGAGAGACTGGTCAACCACTTGATCTACCACCGGAATGTTTAGAATTCCTCCACTTTAACGAAGGACCGTTTCCCGGTCAGGCACATACGCGCCCCGAAACTCGGAGAGCGCAGTGCCCCTAGGGGCTATATAGTAGCCCCACCATCGAACTCCTATGGCTAAGTGAAAGTGATAAAGCATTATAGTCCGGTTGCCTAGTTTGCTACACTATCACCTCCTTCACAGGACCAAGACGTTGGATTAAGTGTGAAAATGCGCTTTTTTGCAAACACCCTAGCACTATGTGCGTGGGGGCTGAAGCCGAAGACTGCCATCTTTCAGGTTATATACACATATACGTTAACGGCCGCACAGGAGGTATTTAAACAATTGAATGCCCAAGTATAAAATGCCCTTATATTATATTTGAAACATGGTTTCACAAATCATACATGTCATTTGAACATAACGTTTTTCGAGCACTGCGACTCTATTAAACGAGCGCCCTGCACGACTTCCTCAAAATAGTGCTCGGCTGGTAATCGGCTTCTGTCCGAATCCTGGGATGCAACATCGGTGGCCTCCATCTCTTCCCAGTATGTTTTGACATGGGCGAGAGCCATCCATGCACCCTCTATGCATGCCGACCGCTTCATCGCCTGGATATGCGGCACCGCATCAAGGAACTGCTGCACCAAGCCAAAATAACTCTTCGGCTCGGGCCTTTTCGGCCACAAATGAGCCACGACATCCTTCACGGCAAGTCCGGACAATCTATTCAGCTCAGCCCACTCGGCTAACCGATCGGTTAATGGAAGTGGACGCTCCGGACTATGGAATTGCGACCAAAAAAGCTCCTCCATTCCGTGATCCTTTTGGCCCCGGAAGTGTGCGACTGCGTCTGCAGCACTCGCCGCCAAATTCAGATAAGCATCCTCCGCACCCCACAACTGGCCCAACTGAGCATACTTCGGATCCGTGAATTTCCTACGCAGCAGAAAAGGCTTTCCAGCCGCGATATCCCCGGCCTGACGTAGCTCCTCCTTTATAGCCCTCATCGCAGAGCGGGCATCCTTGGCTTCGGCGGTGGCCTTCTTCAGGTCCTCTTGCTCCGCTCGGCGTTCTCTTTCAAGAAAATCATAGCAGTCGGTAGCATCCTTCAGCTTCACGGCCATTTCGGCCATTTCCTCCCTGCTTCGGCAGTGAGCAGCCCGTTCGGCTTTTAGCTCTTTGGTCACCTTCAAGGCAGCCGCATTACTTTTTCTGGCTTGCTCCTTGGCTCGGGCAAGCTCCACCCGAAGGTCCTCCATAGCAGCAGTGCCATCTGCATTAAGCATACATGTTGTAAGGCACGGGCGTCAAGCTCCCTTACAAGGTGTCCGCGGAGAAGCCACATACCTTGTGACTCGTCAAGTCGTTTATTGACCAGCGCGATGTCCGCATCCGCAACGTCAAGTTGCCGCTTCAGTTCGGCAACTCTATTAGTCCGGCTGGCCATCGAACGCTCCGCCACCTGAATAGGAAGGGCGACATCTTATAACTGAGATTATGATCCTCGGCACGCTGTCGCTTTTGACAACGTACCGAGTCTCAGGGGCTACTATATATACAGGGCGCATTCTATGTGCAAAACTGTCAAAAGGTATATCATTTTCGCGTACCTCAAACCCCGTCAGTAAACTTCTGACGGCCTCATGCAACCCGCTCTCAGCGGATGAAATCCTTTCAATCACCGTACTCATCAACGTACGGTGATCTTCTGAGATAGACGCCCGCCGAGAAGATCCTTCAGCTCCTCCGGCTGTACACCAGTTGGTGCCGAACTCTCCGGCCCCGCCGGACTCGGGGAGACCCTCCGCGACGACACCTCAGGGTTGTCCGCCCCGCCTGACGGTGCGGCAGATGGAGGCGTTTCGCTCTCCATCATCTCCGGACGAAGATCCCCCGAAGATGAGCTCTGCTGAGAAGGGCTGAGATCCGAACTACAAGGTAAAACTTCGGTTATCTTCAGAAATAAAAACAGGGATGTCCCTTATTACAAAACTCCCCTTTCTACTTACGGCTCGCTAGAGGGCTGATTCCCTTGGGGAAACAGTGCGGCCGGGGCTTCTCCTGGCGCAGGTGTAACGCCCCGGATTAGTTGCGCCAGGTGTCTGCCAGTTATTCGCCGTCATTGCCATGTCATTTGCTTGTGTGTTGCATTTTGCCATGTCATCATGTGCATCTCATTTTGCATACGTGTTCATCTCATGCATCCGAGCATTTTCCCCGTTGTCCATTTTGCAATCCGGCACTCCTATGTCCTCCGGCGCCCTCCTTTTTGTCTCTCGTTGTGAGCGGGTGTTAAACTTTCTCGGAATGGCCCGAGGTTTGCCAAGCGGCCTTAGTATAGCACCGGTAGACCGCCTGTCAAGTTTTGTGCCATTTGGAGGTCGTTTGGTACTCCAACGGTTAACCGGGTAACCGTAAAAGCCCTCTTTGTGTTGCAGCCCAACACCCCTTCAAGTGGCCCAAAAACCCATCCAAACCCCCTCCATGCTCTCGGTCATTCGATCACGATCGTGTGGGCGAAAACCGCACCTCATTTGGAGCCTCCTAGCTCCTTCTACCTATAAATACACCTTCCGCTCCGAAATTTGCGGTGCAAACCCTAGCCTCTTCCACCTCCGCGCGCCGGACATGTCCACTCCGCCGCCGGACACGTCCAGCCGCCGCGCCGGACGAATCACGGCTCGCCACGTGTCCCCGCGCCTCCTCTCTCTCCTCCCCGCCGCCCTGGCCCGCTCGGCCCACGGGGAGCCCGCCCCGGGCCGCGCCGGGCCCGACCTCCGCCACCCGCTCCGCGCCTCCCGGCCCGAGATCGCCGGCGCCCGCCTCCGCCGGAGCTCCGCTCCCCGCCACCTCGCCGAACCACCGCGGCGCCCCGCGCGCGCCCCCGCGCCGCCGTGCCCCGCCGCGTACGCCCGCCGACGCCGGCCGCCGCGCGCCGTCGCCCAGCCTCCCGCGTCCCGCACCGGTCACCGGAGGACCCCGCCGCCCCGCGCCTCGCCATGCCGCCTCCTGCCGCCGCCCGCCGGCACGTCCCGACCGGCGCCGCATCCGGCCGACCGCCTGCCCCTTCGTCGCCCGGCCCCGCGGCCATCCCCGCCGCCGGCCGCCTCCTCCGTCGTCGCCGGATCTGGGCGGGTGGATGAGATCCACCCGTCCCCGATCCAAACGGCGCACCCGGATCTGTCCATCCCGATCCGCGTCATCCAGTTTCTCGGAGGTCAAAATTCTTCCAAGTCCTTTTCTCTGTAACATTATCATGCCCTGTTCAACGCATCATAACTTGCTGCATACTGCTCCGTTTCGTGCGTGTAATATGTCAAATTGTTTGTCTCGACGAGTACTTAATTTCATTCCATTGCATCATTTTCATTTGAATCCATCTTGATGCCCGAATCATCGTTCTAAGAGTGCATGTTGCTGTTAATCTGTTGAAACTGTTATAACTTGCTCTTTTGTCATTTTTGCCATGATTGATGTGTGCATCCTATGAGGTTGATGTCTACATATGTCTTGATTTATGCCATGCCATCTTTACAGGAGTGTATACCATGTATTTTTTTGATTAATGTGGTGACTAGCACAAGCATGTAAACTAGGCCTCGTGATGTTGCTGATTTCAGTCCCTGATCTGCTGTTATTTTTATACCATGTAAACTTGATGCTATAGAGAGATCCATGATTATTTTGAGATACTTCAGTAAAGATGTTTTGTACATATGGTTATGATCTATCCATCCATGCCCCTGGTTGCATTTATAGCTTGCTGTAGATTGTTCATATCTTGCTCCAAAGTTGCTAAATGGTGTTGCTGTCAGCCTGTTAACATGAAGTTCAATTTTGTCATGTGTTTTCCTAGTGATCCATGCACCCTATAAACTTGATCTTGTCATTCTTTGCTTCATAAATATGTCTTCTTACTGTTGGTTTCCTTGTCATGCCATTTATTGCTCTGTAGTGAGTGGTTCAAGATCACCAACATGTCTACTTATCGTTGTTCCTGCCATGTACGAATCTGTCATATAACTTGCTATGTTTACATGGGTGACATCATATCTTGTGATCCTTTTTGGCTCATGGTCAGTAAGGGACTTTTGTTTTATGCATTTAGTAGATTCATGCAATGCCTTTGTTTGCCATGTTAAGTTCCTGTAACATGTTGTTTGATAGCTCTAAACATTGCAACCTGATGTTATTTCTGCTAAAGTCTGAAACTGTTATTATTTGCAAACTTGCCATGTGTGTTTGAGCATGTTCTAGTGATTTCTGGAGATAGCTCAGTGTTCATGTTTTATTATGTTTTACCTGTACATCATGACCATGCCTTTTGTTTTCATATTGAGGTGATGTAGCATGTTGTTTTGATGCTTGCAATATGCCTAGTTGCTGTTATGGACAGATTGTTGTTATAACTTGTATAGTGCGTATGTGTTGCACCGTTGCTCCATTTTGAGTGTGCTCTATATGAAATTTGCTTCATTTTGCATGTAGTTTCATATTATCATGTTGCATCCTTGTTTTGAGGTGTTTGCTTGATGTTTATATGCATTTTGCATCAATGCCATGTTTAACTTGTTTTGCTCATATCTTCTAGTCCGTAGCTCCGAATTAAATGAACTTTATATGTAACTTGACTAGAATCTCGTGTAGATTCTCATGGTGCATTTTAACTTGCTGTTTAACGACTTGGACATAATGTTTATTCAGATCTGGACCAATTTCGAAATTTTCATATGAGGACTTACCGGAATTGTTATATGTTGTTCCCGGTCTCATTTAAACTTGCCTTGATGTGTTGTTCTTGTTTGCATCATTTTTTGCCATGAGTAGCTTCATGTAGCCTTGTCTTGCATCATGCTTGTTGTGCATCATGTCTTGTCTATGTGTGGTGTGTTTACCATGTTCTGTGCTTCTCCTCGATAGTTCCTGTTTCGTTGCGATCGTGAGGATTCGTTCGTCTACGCTTGGTTTGGCTTCATCCGTTCGTCTTCTTCCTGGACTCGTTCTTCTTCCTTGCGGGATTTCAGGCAAGATGACCGCTACCCTGGATCTCACTACTATCATTGCTATGCTAGTTGCTTCGTTCTATCGCTATGCTGCGTTACCTATCATTTGCTCTTCAAGCCTCCCAAATTTCCATGAACCTTTAACCTTTGACACCCTTCCTAGCAAACCATTGCTTGGCTATGTTACCGCTTTGCTCAGCCCCTCTTATAGCGTTGTTAGTTGTAGGTGAAGTTGAAGATTGCTCCATGCTGGACAGGATTTTGATTGGGATATCACAATATCTCTTATTTAATTAATGCATCTATATATTTGGTAAAGGGTGGAAGACTCGGCCTTATGCCTGGTGTTTTGTTCCACTCTTGCTGCCCTAGTTTCCGTCATACCGGTGTTATGTTCCCGGATTTTGCGTTCCTTACGCGGTCGGGTGATTTATGGGACCCCCTTGACAGTTCGCTTTGAATATAACTCCTCCAGCAAGGCTCAACCTTGGTTTTACCATTTGCCTCACCTAGCCCTTTTTCCCTTGGGAGTCGCGCTCTCAAGGGTCATCTTTATTTTACCCCCCCCCCCCCGGGCCAGTGCTTGTCTAAGTGTTGGTCCAACCTGAGCGACGTCCGGCGCCCCCTGGGCAACCAGGGTCTATGCCAAACCGAAGTCTGGCTCATCCGGTGTGCCCTGAGAACGACATATGTGCAGCTCCTATCGGGATTTGTCGGCACAGCGGGAGGCTTTGCTGGTCTTGTTTTACCATTGTCGAAATGTCTTGTAAACCGGGATTCCGAGTCTGATCGGGTCTTCCTGGGAGAAGGTTTCTCCTTCGTTGATCGCGAGAGCTTATCTTGGGCTAAGTTGGGACACCCCTGGAGGGTATAATCTTTCGTAAGTTGTGCATGCGGTTATAGGCATATGGGAATTTGTTAATGTCCGGTTGTAGACAACTTGACACCAGATCCGAATTAAAATGCATCAACCGTGTGTGTAGACGTGATGGTCTCTTTTCGGCGGAGTCCAGGAAGTGAACACGGTTTCTGTGTTATGTTTGACGTAAGTAGGTGTTCAGGATCACCTCTTGATAATTGCTAGTTCACGGCCGTTCCGCTTGTTCTCTTCTCGCTCTCATTTGCGTATGTTAGCCACCATATATGCTTAGTCGCTGCTGCAACCTCACCACTTTACCCATTCCTTTCCCATTAAGCTTTGCTAGTCTTGATACCCATGGTAATGGGATTGCTGAGTCCTCGTGGCTCACAGATTACTACAACAATAGTTGCAGGTACAGGTTTTGCGATGATCATGACGCGAGAGCGATGCTTGCTTGCGTTGAGTTCCTCTTCTGCTTCTTCGATCAGGGGATAGGTTCCAGGTCGGCAGCCTGGGCTAGCAGGGTGGATGTCGTTTGAGTTTCTGTTTGTGTTTCATCCGTAGTCGGATGGTGCTCTTATGTAAGATGATGTTGTATTCATGTGGCATTGTATGCCTTTTGTATGTATCCCCATCTATTATGTAATGTTGATGTAATGATATCCACCTTGCAAAAGCGTTTCAATATGCGGGTCTATCCTTGGTGGGACCTTCGAGTTCCTTTTGGATAGGGTCGCATATTGGGCGTGACAGCAGGGCCCTCTACTGAAGATTTCTTCCCCCGCTTTGAGGCCTTGGCCTCCGGATCTTCAGAAGCGGTCCTCTTCTCCCCCTGGAGGGAAGGATTCTCGATCCCCCCTTTCTTAAGAGCCTCCTTAGCGGAGGCGGTAGTTCTCCTGTTTTCCCCTTCACCCTCTTCCGAAGGCGCAGCCTCCAGCATCTTGATTAACACAGGATCCGGCGTGCTCTCAGGGAGGGGGCCGGACACCGTATCAGTTTTGCTTTTGCTGTCCACTCCTGTTCAAGGGATAGCTGGTTAAATGGCAAGTTTATGATAAATGTATGGACAGCATGTCCGAGCACAGGACTACTTACTTGAGTATCCGAGCGATTGCAGCTCAGGCCTGCGTCCTCGGTCAAGTCCGGACACATCTCTTGTGATCCGAAGAATAGTTTATACATCTCCACGGGCGTCACACCCATGAAGTGTTGGAGAGCTCACGGTCCCTCCGGATTGAATTCCCACAAGCGGAAGGGGCGACGTTTGCAGGGCAAAAGGCGCCGAATCAGCATGACCTGCGCCACTACAACCAGATTGATCTTCGTCTCTTGGAGGTCTCGAATACGGCCCTGCAATAATGGCATGTCCTTGGACGGCCCCCAGTCAAGCCCTTTGTTGACCCATGACGCCAGCTGTTGTGGAGGGCCCGAGTGAAAGGCAGGCGGCGCCACCCATCTGGTGCCCCTGGGAGCGGTGATGTAGAACCACTCCTGTTGCCACAAACCGAGCTCCTTTTGAAAAAAGCCCTCGGGCCACGGAGCGTCAGCTCTCTTGCTTATAACTGCCCCTCCGCACTCTGCCTGCCGCTCCTCGATCATCTTCGGCTCCATGTTGAAGGTCTTGAGCCACAATCCGAAGTGAGGAGTGGTGTGGAGGAAGGCTTCGCATACGACAATGAACGATGAGATGTGGAGGATGGACTCCGGATCCAAGTCATGGAATTCCAGCCCATAATAAAACATGAGCCCCCTCACGAAGGGGTCCATCGGGAAGCCTAAACCCCGACGGAAGTGAGACACGAACACCACGCTCTCACCAGGCTCGGGAGTGGGAATGACTTGCCCTTGGGCGGGCAGCCTATTCGAAATTTTGCCGGTTAGATACCTGGCGTCTCTCAACTTTAGCACATCTTCTTCCGTGACGGAAGAGGGCATCCACCAGCCCTGTAGGTCGGAGCCGTACATTGTCGAAGGTCCGAAGCGCCTGAATCTGGAGCCTTGGGTGTTGGAACTCGGGGCGAGGGGCGGATTCGATTGAAGATTGAAGAAAAGGAACAGTCCTTGGTCTTGTTATAAAGGGGTTGAATACCAAGAGCCATCCCCGTAATCGTTTGGGACTTGCCTTCGATGGAGGGGGCGTGCCAACGGGCGTGGTTGGGTTAACCACGTCCGTATTTATGAGAATCCCGGAATAAGGGGACACGATCTCTGCTTTGACAAGACGTGCCAAGAAAACCGCTTCGCTAAACGCGCTGAGGTGGAATAGTAAAAACAATTTGAGTAAAGGCTTGGCCGTGGTGTGACATCATGCAGCGAAATACGTCGGCAGATTGAACTTGTGTGAATATTATTCTCTCTATGATGGAATGTGGAATTTATTTTGCAGAGCCGGACACTATCCTGGTGTTCAAAATCTTCTATGAATTATTCGGAGGAGGAACCCGCCTTGCAATGCCGAAGACAATATGCGCGCCGGACTCGTCGTCATTGAAGCCTGGTTCAGGGGCTACTGAGAGAGTCCTGGACTAGGGGGTGTCCGGATAGCTGAACTATCATCATTGGCCGGACTCCAAGACTATGAAGATACAAGATTGAAGACTTCGTCCCGTGTCCGGATGGGACTTTCCTTGGCGTGGAAGGCAAGCTTGGCAATACGGATATGTAGATCTCCTACCATTGTAACCGACTCTGTGTAACCCTAGCCCTCTCCGGTGTCTATATAAACCGGAGGGTTTTAGTCCGTAGGACGAACAACAATCATACCATAAGCTAGCTTCTAGGGTTTAGCCTCCTTGATCTCGTGGTAGATCTACTCTTGTACTACCCATATCATCAATATTAATCAAGTAGGAGTAGGGTTTTACCTCCACCGAGAGGGCCCGAACCTGGGTAAAAACATTGTGTCCCTTGTCTCCTGTTACCATCCGCCTAGACGCACAGTTCGGGACCCCCTACCCGATATCCGCCGGTTTTGACACCGACACCCCCACAGCTTTGCGGACGATACCAATAACATGGCCTCTTGCGGTCTGGGGCCTCGACATGGTCGGGCCACTCAAAGGGGGGACAAACAAAAAGAAGTACCTATTGGTCATGGTCGACAAATTCACCAAGTAGATCGAGGCAAGGCCCGTCACTTCGGCAGAATCTGGACCGCCCGTCGACTTCCTATCGGATGGTGTACACTGTTTTGGTGTCCCCCACAATATAATTACCGATAATGGTACCGACTTCACCGCCAGGAAGTTAAAGACTGGTGCGGCAAAATGGGCATTAAGCTCGATTACGCCTCGGTGTACCACCCACAGACCAACGGACAGGTCGAACGAGCCAACGGGCTCATTATGAGCGGCATTAAGCCTCGCCTAGTTCTATCCCTTAAACAATCGGACTTCCATTGGGTTGAGGAACTCGATTCCGTACTATGAGGGTTGCGCACTACTCCTAACCGGTCAACCGGATACACACCAATTTTTATGGTATACGGCGCGGAAGCTATCCTCCCATGCGACCTAATTCATTACGCGCCTAGAGTGCGCATGTACGAAGAAAAGGAAGCCGAGATGGATTGGTAGGATGATTTGGATGCTCTGTAAGAAGAACGTGATATAGCTCGAGCTTGATCCGTGTTCTATCAACAACAAGAACGACGTTACCACAGCCATGAAGTCAGGGCGAAGACATACAACATAGGAGACCTTGTCCTCCGACTCACCGAAAAATAGAAGAATAAACTATCACCCAAATGGGAGGGACCGTACATCATCGATGAAGTACTCATAGGAGGAGCATATCACCTTCGTCACTCGTCCGATGACTACCTCGGGCTGAACCTGTGGAACGCAGCCCGCGTGCGACATTTTTACGCCTGAGTTTGACATACATCCCTACCTTTTCTTTCTTTCTTTTTGACATAGTGAGAGTTCGGCTAAACCGAACCACACCAAGCTCGTATTATATACATCATTGAATGTAACACACAACCTTGCCTGGGGGCTCCCTCAGAAGAGCCGAATAATGTGTAAACCGCATTCGTACTGATTGCATCCTTCTCACACATGTTAAGCCAACATATGCACTTATTTGACTTAAGATCTTTGCCAAGCTGGGTTGCCTAGCTCCTGTGTTTACCCCTACATTTCCGATTGTTCGGTTAGGGAGTAAAGGGAGCACCACTATGATTGTTACGACCGTGTCATCTGGGGTCGTACCTCAGACAGGATTTTCTAGAACAATAGAGCGGGCTAGTGACTTGGAAATAATACATACTGATGTATGTGGTCCGATGAGTGTTGAAGAACGCGGTGGATATCATTATTTTCTTACCTTCACATATGATTTGAGTAGATACAGGTATATTTACTTAATGAAACACAGGTCTGAAACACTTGAAACGTTCAAGGAATTTCAGAATTAGGTGGAGAATCATCGTAACAAGAAAATAAAGTTTCTATGATCCGATCGTGGAGGTGAATATTTGAGTTACGAGTTTGCCGCTCGTTTAAGACAATGTGGAATTGTTTCACAACTCATGCCACCTGGAACACCACAGCGTAATGGTGTGTCCGAACTTCATAATCGTATTTTATTGGATATGGTGCATTCTATGATGTCTCTTACCAATTTGCCACTATCGTTTTGGGGTTATGCATTACAGACAGTCGCATTCACTTTAAATAGGGCACCATCTAAATCCATTAAGACGACACCGTATGAGTTATGGTTTGGCAAGAAACCTAAACGGTCGTTTTGTTGGGGAACGTAGTAATTTCAAAAAAAAACTACGCACACGCAAGATCATGTTGATGCATAGCAACAAGATGGGAGAGTGTGTCCACGTACCCTCGTAGACCGAAAGCGGAAGCGTTAGCACAACGCGGTTGATGTAGTCGTACGTCTTCACGATCCGACCGATCAAGTACCGAACGCATGGCACCTCTGAGTTCAGCACACGTTCAACTCGATGATGTCCCTCGAACTCCGATCCAGCCGAGCTTCAAGGGAGAGTTTCGTCAGCACGACGATGTGGTGACGATGATGATGCTCTACCAACGCAGGGCTTCGCCTAAGCACCGCTACGATATTATCGAGGTGGAATATGGTGGAGGGAGGCACCGCACACGGCTAATAGATCTCAAGGATCAATTGTTGTGTCTAGAGGTGCCCCCCCCCCCTCCCCCGCCCCCGTATATAAACGAGCAAGGGGGAGGGGGCGGCCGGTTAGGAGGAGGCGCGCCAGGGAGGAGTACTACTCCCACCGGGAGTAGGACTCCCTCCTTTCCTTGTCCAAGTAGGAGAGGGGGAAGGAAGGGAGAGAGGAGAGAAAGGAAAGGGGGGCGCTGCCCCCCCCCCTCCTTGTCCTATTAGGACTAGAGGGGGAGGGGGCGCGGCCAGCCCTGGCCACCCCTCCTCTGCTCCACTTTGGGCCCATGTGGCCCATTAACCCCTCGGGGGATTTCGGTAACCCCCAGGTACTTCGGTATACATCTGATAACCCCCGGAACCAGTCCGGTGTCCGAATATAGTCGTCCAATATATCAATCTTCATGTCTCGACCATTTCGAGACTCCTCATCATGTCCGTGATCACATCTGGGACTCCGAACTATCTTCGGTACATCAAAACATATAAACTCATAATATAACTGTCATCTAACTTTAAGCGTGCGGACCCTACGGGTTCGAGAACTATGTAGACATGACCGAGACACATCTCCGGTCAATAACCAATAGCGGAACCTGGATGCTCATATTGGCTCCCACATATTCTACGAAGATCTTTATCGGTCAAACCGCATAACAACATACGTTGTTCCCTTTGTCATCGGTATGTTACTTGCCCGAGATTCGATCGTCGGTATCTCAATACCTAGTTCAATCTCGTTACTGGCAAGTCTCTTTACTCGTTACGTAATGCATCATTCCGTAACTAACTCATTAGATACATTGCTTGCAAGGCTTATAGTGATGTGCATTACCGAGAGGGCCGAGAGATACCTCTCCGACAATCAGAGTGAAAAATCCTAATCTCGAAATACGCCAACTCAACATGTACCTTTGGAGACACCTGTAGAGCTCCTTTATAATCACCCAGTTACGTTGTGACGTTTGGTAGCACACTGATACGTCTCCAACGTATCTATAATTTATGAAGCATTCATGCTATATTATTATGTGTTTTGAATGTGTACGGGCTTTATTATACACTTTTATATTACTTTTGGGACTAACCTATTAACCGGAGGCCCAGCCCATATTGTTGTTTTATTGTCTATTTCAGTGTTTTGAAGAAAAGGAATATCAAACGGAGTCCGAACGGAATGAAACCTTCGGCACCGTGATTTTTGGAACGAACATGACCCAGGAAACTTGGAGTGCAAACCAGGGGAGCATCGAGGAAGCCACGAGATAGGGGGGCGCGCACCCCCCCCCCTGGGCGCACCCTCCCCTCTCGTGGGCCCCTCGAGGATCCCCCGACCGACTTCTTTCGCCTATATAAGTCCACATACCCTAAAACCATTGAATATCAAGATAGATCGGGAGTTCCGTCGCCGCAAGCCTTTATAGCCACCAAAAACCTCTCGGGAGCCCGTTCTGGCACCCTACCGGAGGGGGAATCCATCATCGGTGGCCATCTTCATCATCTTGGCGCTATCCATGACAAGGAGGGAGTAGTTCACCCTCGGGGCTGAGGGTATGTACCAGTAGCTATGTGTTTGATCTCTCTCTCTCTCGTGTTCTCTCTATGGCACGATCTTGATGTATCGCGAGCTTTGCTATTATAGTTGGATCTTATGATGTTTTCTCCCCCCTCTACTCTCTTGTGATGAATTGAGTTTTCCTCTTGAAGTTATCTTATCGGATTGAGTCTTTAAGGATTTGAGAACACTTGATGTATGTCTTGCCGTGCTTATCTGTGGTGACAATGGGATTTCACGTGCCACTTGATGTATGTTTTGGTGATCAACTTGCGGGTTCCGCCCATGAACCTATGCATAGGGGTTGGCACACGTTTTTGTCTTGACTCTCCGGTAGAAACTTTGGGGCACTCTTTGAAGTACTTTGTGTTGGTTGAATAGATGAATCTGAGATTGTGTGATGCATATTGTATAATCATGCCCACGGATACTTGAGGTGACAATGGAGTATCTAGGTGACATTAGGGTTTTGGTTGATTTGTATCTTAAGGTGTTATTCTAGTATGAACTCTTGAATAGATTGATACGAAAGAATAACTTTGAGGTGGTTTCGTACCCTACCATAATCTATTCGTTTGTTCTCTGCTATTAGTGGCTTTGGAGTGACTCTTTGTTGCATGTTGAGGGATTGTTATATGATCTATCTATGTTATTATTGTTGAGAGAACTTGCACTAGTGAAAGTATGAACCCTATGCCTTGTTTCCTATCATTGCAATACCGTTTACGCTCACTTTTATCACTAGTTACCTTGCTATTTTTATATTTTCAGATTACAAAAACCTATATCTACTATCCATATTGCACTTGTATCACCATCTCTTCGCCGAACTAGTGCACCTATACAATTTATCATTGTATTAGGTGTGTTGGGGACACAAGAGACTCTTTGTTATTTGGTTGCAGGGTTGCTTGAGAGAGACCATCTTCATCCTACGCCTCCTACGGATTGATAAACCTTAGGTCATCCACTTGAGGGAAATTTGCTACTATCCTACCAACTTGTGCACTTGCAGGCCCAACAACGTCTACAAGAAGAAGGTTGTGTAGTAGACATCAAGCTCTTTTCTGGCGCCGTTGCCGGGGTGGTGAGTGCTTGAAGGTATATCTTTAGATCTTGCAATCGAATCTTTTTGTTTCTTGTTTTATCACTAGTTTAGTTTATAAAAGAAAACTAAAAAATGGAGTTAAGCTTGTCTCATACGCTTCGTCTTTTTAATATCTTTCGTGAGTATGATGAAAAAGAAAATTGTGCTCAAGTGCTAGAAGAAGAAATCAATAGAATGTTTGATACTAAATCTTTGAATGATGAGCATGTTTGCAATGTTGTTAGTATGAACTCCTTGAATATCCATAGTACTAATGATGATTGCACTAGTTATGATGAAAATGTCTCCTATAAGCATGTCAACTTTTATGCAGAGCATTGGGTTTGCATAGATACACCAAATAGAGAAGATTTATATGTTTTGTGTGGAGAATTGCATTGAAAATCCTTATATTGCCAATTACCTAAAGAAAAGAAAGCAAATAGAAGATGATGAGAATACTAATGAAAGGGAAGAGACTTCCCAATATCCTCCTATTATTTCTTATGATGAATCAGGTAACGAGGAGGAGCTTTCTATTCAACCAATCTCGTCAATAAGGAGCTCAAAGAGGAAGGTATAGAAGCGAGCACACTATCGATAGAAATCTCCATCAAACCCCATATGTTGATCCAATCATTAAATAGGAAAGTGTAATGTTCATTAAGAGAACCATTACTAGATAGAAATCATAAGCCAGGAATGTGTGCCTACCGCCATTAGATCCTTCCTAATCCAATAGAGGAAGGTTGACGATTGAAAAAGTGGTGGTGGGGTGGGTGGCGGTGTCGTGGAGGGGAAGGCATAGCCCACAACTGCTCGAAATATTCCTCCACAACCTCTATGTCAACATCATCAACACGCGAACACGTAAAACAAGCACCCGCTTTCCTTTGGACCACACATCCATGGATGGGTAGCCCATGCATGACAAGAGGGGAGGAGGGATGAGATGGGGATTTCACACATGAATTTGAAAACATTTTCACTGTTACAGTATATGTGGATTGCACTTGCCCTTTCCATCGGTTTGGACTTTTGGTTGCGTTGGCTAGTGTATGAAGCTTAACATGGTATCAGAGCTAAGGCCTTGAGTTCAAGTCCTGGCTTTCCCAATTTATTAAAAATTGTTGGTAGCCCCCTTTGTGTCCACGTAGAGGCATCTTGAGTCATACATGAGTTTCGCGCGTCGTCGCTCTCTTCTGGTTGCACGTGTTGACTTGTCTTCCCTGTCACACATGAGAGGGGCTGTTATAGTATATGTGGATTGCACTAGCCCTTTCCATTAGTTTAGACTTTTGGTTTCATTGGCTAGTGCATGAAACTTAACATTCACCACCGCCGAGCTAGCCATCGGTGAGGGACATGGCAGAGCAAACTCGAACTAGGAAATCCAATACACGAGGGCATTCGACAGGGAGAACCCCAATTGAACTACGCATGAAGATGGATAGGGGATACGGACAACCCCAGAAACCGACATTTCCCTATCGAACTAGAATCAACAACATGAGTAACTAAATTGATGCGGCAAAAAACAACTTATACGATTTGCAGCTAAACAAGAATGATGTAAGAGGGAGAGATGAATTCGTACCTCTCCTTGGTCACCCGGCCATGGTGGAGGGTCAAGGTTCCGACAACACAACCCGACTCCCATATGATGTGCTCGCGATTCAGGGGCACAAACCCCCTGTGTCGCATGCCCGCTGAAGAAAATAATGTTGGGGAACATAGTAATGTCAAAAAAATTCCTACGCACACGCAAGATCATGGTGATGCATAGAAACGAGACGGGAGAGTAGGTCCACGTACCCTCATAGACCGAAAGCGGAAGCGTTAGCACAAGGCGGTTGCTGTAGTCGTACGTCTTCACGATCCGAGCGATCCAAGTACCAAACGTACGGCACCTCCGAGTTCAGCACACGTTCAGCTCGATGACGTCCCGCGAACTCCGATCCAGGAGAGCTTCACAGAAGAGTTCCGTCAGCACGACGGCGTGATGATGGTGATGATGTTGCTACCAACGTAGGGCTTCGCCTAAGCACCGCTACGATATGATCGAGGTGGAATCTGGTGGAGGGGGGCACCGCACACGGCTAAGAGATCAACAGATCAATTGTTGTGTCTATAGGTGCCCACCTGCCCCCGTATATAAAGGACCAGAGGAGGGGGCGGCCGGCCAGGAGGAGGGCGCTCCAGGGAGGAGTCCTACTCCCACCGGGAGTAGGACTCCCTCTTTTCCTAGTTGGAGTAGGAGGGGAAAAGGAAGGGAAGGAGAGAGGAGGAAGGAAAGGGGGTGTCGCCCCCCCCCCCTCCTTGTCCAATTCGGACTAGAGGGGGAGGGGGCGCGCGGCCAGCCCTAGCCGCCCCTCCTCTTCTCCACTAAGGCCCATCTTGGCCCATTAAACTCCCCGGGGGGTTCCGGTAACCCCCCGGTACTCCGGTATATGTCCGAAACTCCCTGGAACCATTCCGGTGTCCGAACATAGCCATCCAATATATCAATCTTTACGTATCAATCATTTAGAGACTCCTCGTCATGTCCGTGATCATATCTGGGACTCCGAACTACCTTCGGTACATCAAAACACAAAACTCATAATACCGATCGTCATCGAACTTTAAGCGTGCGGACCCTACGGGTTCAAGAACTATGTAGACATGACCGAGACACGTCTACGGTCAATAACCAATAGCGGAACCTGGATGCTCATATTGGCTCCTACATATTCTATGAAGATCTTTATCGGTCAAACCGCATAACAACATACGTTGTTCCCTTTGTCATCGGTATGTTACTTGCCCGAGATTTGATCATCGGTATCTCAATACCTAGTTCAATCTCGTTACCGGCAAGTCTCTTTACTCGTTATGTAATGCATCATCCCGCAACTAACTCATTAGTCACATTGCTTGCAAGGCTTATAGTGATGTGCATTACCGAGAGGGCCCAGAGATACCTCTCCGACAATCGGAGTGACAAATCCTAATCTCGAAATACGCCAACTCAACAAGTACTTTCGGAGACACCTGTAGAGCTCCTTTATAATCACCCAGTTATGTTGTGACGTTTGGTAGCACACAAAGTGTTCCTCCGGTAAAAGGGAGTTGCATAATCTCATAGTCATAGGAACATGTATAAGTCATGAAGAAAGCAATAGCAACATACTAAACGATCAAGTGCTAAGCTAACGGAATGGGTCAAGTCAATCACATCATTCTCCTAATGATGTGATCCCGTTAATCAAATGACAACTCATGTCTATGGCTAGGAAACACAACCATCTTTGATCAACGAGCTAGTCAAGTAGAGGCATACTAGCGACACTATGTTTGTCTATGTATTCACACATGTATTATGTTTCCGGTTAATACAATTCTAGCATGAATAATAAACATTTATCATGATATGAGGAAATTAATAATAACTTTATTATTGCCTCTAGGGCATATTTCCTTCAGTCTCCCACTTGCACTAGAGTCAATAATCTAGATTACACAGTAATGATTCTAACACCCATGGAGCCTTGGTGTTGATCATGTTTTGCTCGTGGAAGAGGCTTAGTCAGCAGGTCTGCAACATTCAGATCAGTATGTATCTTGCAAATCTCTATGTCTCCCACCTGGACTTGGTCCCGGAAGGAATTGAAGCATCTCTTGATGTGCTTGGTTCTCTTGCGAAATTTGGATTCCTTTGCCAGGGCAATTGCACCAGTATTGTCACAAAAGATTTTCATTGGACCCGATGCACTAGGTATGACACCTAGATCGGATATGAACTCCTTCATCCAGACTCCTTCATTTGCTTTTTCCGAAGCAGCTATGTACTCCGCTTCACACGTAGATCCCGCCATGACGCTTTCTTTAGAACTGCACCAACTGACAGCTCCACTGTTCAATATAAACACGTATCCGGTTTGCGATTTAGAATCGTCTGGATCAGTGTCAGAGCTTGCATCGACGTAACCATTTACGACTAGCTCTTTGTCACCTCCATAAACAAGAAACATATCCTTAGTCCTTTTTAGGTATTTTAGGATATTCTTGACCGTTGTCCAGTGATCCACTCCTGGATTACATTGGTACCTCCCTGCTAAACTAATAGCAAGGCACACATTAGATCTGGTACACAGCATTGCATACATGATAGAGCCTATGGCCGAAGCATAGGGAACATCTTTCATTTTCTCTCTATCTTCTACAGTGGTCGGGCATTGAGTCTGACTCAACTTCACACCTTGTAATACAAGAAAGAACCCTTTCTTTGCTTGATCCATTTTGAACTTTTTCAAAACTTTATCAAGGTATGTGCTTTGTGAAAGTCCAATTAAGCGTCTTGATCTATCTCTATAGATCTTGATGCCCAATATATAAGCAGCTTCACGGAGGTCTTTCATTGAAAAACTTTTATTCAAGTATCCTTTTATGCTATCCAGAAATTCTATATCATTTCCAATCAACAATATGTCATCTACATATAATATCAGAAATGCTACAGAGCTCCCACTCACTTTCTTGTAAATACAGGCTTCTCTAAAAGTCTGTATAAAACCATATGCTTTGATCACACTATCAAAATGTTTATTCCAACTCCAAGAGGCTTGCACCAGTCCATAAATGGATCGCTGGAGCTTGCACACTTTGTTAGCACCTTTCGGATCGACAAAACCTTCTGGTTGCATCATATACAACTCTTCTTCTAGGAATGCAGTTTTGACATCCATTTGCCAAATTTCATAATCATAAAATGCGGCAATTGCTAACATGATTTGGACAGACTTAAGCATCGCTACGGGTGAGAAAGTCTCATTGTAGTCAACCCCTTGAACTTGTCGAAAACCTTTCGCAACAAGTCAAGCTTTGTAGACAGTAACATTACCGTCAGCGTCAGTCTTCTTCTTGAAGATCCATTTATTTTCGATGGCTTGCCGATCATCGGGCAAGTCAACCAAAGTCCATACTTTGTTCTCATACATGGATCCCATCTCAGATTTCATGGCCTCAAGCCATTTTGCGGAATCTGGGCTCATCATCGCATCCTCATAGTTCGTAGGTTCGCCATGGTCAAGTAACATGACCTCCAAAATAGGATTACCGTACCACTCTAGTGCGGATCTTACTCTGGTTGACCTACAAGGTTCGGTAGTAACTTGATCTGAAGTTTATTGATCAATATTATTAACTTCCTCACTAATTGGTGTAGGCGTCACAGGAACCGGTTTCTGTGATGAACTACTTTCCAATAAGGGAGCAGGTATAGTTACCACATCAAGTTCTACTTTCCTCCCACTCACTTCTTTCGAGAGAAACTCCTTTAGAAAGGATCCAAATTTAGCAACAAAAGTCTTGCCTTCGGATCTGTGATAGAAGGTGTACCCAATAGTCTCCTTTGGGTATCCTATGAAGACACATTTCTCCGATTTGGGTTCGAGCTTATCAGGTTGAAGTTTTTTCACATAAGCATCGCAGCCCCAAGCTTTAAGGAACGACAACTTTGGTTTCTTGCCAAACCACAGTTCATAAGGCGTCGTCTCAACGGATTTTGATGGTGCCCTATTTAACGTGAATGCAGCCGTCTCTAAAGCATAACCCCAACATGATAGCGGTAAATCAGTAAGAGACATCATTGATCGCACCATATCTAGTAAAGTACAATTACGACGTTCGGACACGCCATTATGTTGTGGTGTTCCGGGTGGCGTGAGTTGCGAAACTATTCCGCATTGTTTCAAATGTAGACCAAACTCGTAACTCAAATATTCTCCTCCACCATCAGATCATAGAAACTTTATTTTCTTGTTATGATGATTTTCCACTTCACTCTGAAATTCTTTGAACTTTTCAGATGTTTCAGATTTATGTTTCGTTAAGTAGATATACCCATATCTTCTCAAATCATCAGTGAAGGTGAGAAAATAACGATACCCGCCGCGGGCCTCAACATTCATTGGACCACATACATCAGTATGTATGATTTCCAATAAACCTTTTGCTCGCTCCATAGTTCCGGAGAATGGCATTTTAGTCATCTTGCCCATGAGGCATGGTTCGCAAGTACCAAGTGATTCATAATCAAGTGATTCCAAAAGTCCATCAGTATGGAGTTTCTTCATGTGCTTTACACCAATATGACCCAAACGGTAGTGCCACAAATAAGTTGCACTATCATTATCAACTCTGCATCTTTTGGCTTCAACATTATGAATATGTGTATCACTACTATCGAGATTCAACAAAAATAGACCACTCTTCAAGGGTGCATGACCATAAAAGATATTACTCATATAAATAGAACAACCATTATTCTCTGATTTAAATGAATAACCGTCTCGCATCAAACAAGATCCAGATATAATGTTCATGCTTAACGCTGGCACCAAATAATATATTGTTCAGCTCTAAAACTAATCCCGAAGGTAGATGTAGAGGTAGCGTGCCCACCGCGATCACATCGACTTTGGAACCATTTCCCACGCGCATCGTCACCTCGTCCTTAGCCAATCTTCGCTTAATCCGTAGTTCCTGTTTCGAATTGCAAATATTAGCAACAGAACCAGTATCAAATACCCAGGTGCTGCTGCGAGCATTAGTAAGGTACATATCAATAACATGTATATCACATATACCTTTGTTCACCTTGCCATCCTTCTTATCCGCCAAATACTTGGGGCAGTTCCGCTTCCAGTGACCAGTCTGTTTGCAGTAGAAGCACTCAGTCTCAGGTTTAGGTCCAGACTTAGGTTTCTTCTCTTGAGCGGCAACTTGCTTGCCGTTCTTCTTGAAGTTCCCCTTCTTCTTCCCTTTACCCTTTTTCTTGAAACTGGTGGTCTTGTTGACCATCAACACTTGATGCTCCTTTTTGATTTCTACCTCCGCAGCTTTTAGCATTGCGAAGAGCTTGGGAATAGTCTTGTTCATCCCTTGCATATTATAGTTCATCACGAAGCTCTTGTAGCTTGGTGGTAGTGATTGAAGAATTCTGTCAATGACACTATCATCAGGAAGATTAACTCCCAGTTGAATCAAGTCATTATTATACCCAGACATTTTGAATATATGCTCACTGACAGAACTATTCTCCTCCATCTTGCAGCTATAGAACTTATTGGAGACTTCATATCTCTCAATCCGAGCATTTGCTTGAAATATTAACTTCAACTCCTGGAACATCTCATATGCTCCATGATGTTCAAAACGTCGTTGAAGTCCCGGTTCTAAGCTGTAAAGCATGGCACACTGAACTATCGAGTAGTCATCAACTTTGCTCTGCCAGACGTTCTTAACGTCGTCAGTTGCATCTGCAGCAGGCCTGGCACCTAGCGGTGCTTCCAAGACGTAATTCTTCTGTGCAGCAATGAGGATAATCCTCAAGTTACGGACCCAGTCCGTGTAATTGCTACCATCATCTTTCAACTTAGCTTTCTCAAGGAACGCATTAAAATTCAACGGAACAACAGCACGGGCCATGAATCTACAATAACATAGACAAGCAAAAATACTATCAGGTACTAAGTTCATGATAAATTAAAGTTCAATTAATCATATTACTTAAGAACTCCCACTTAGATAGACATCCCTCTAATCACCTAAGTGATCACGTGATCCAAATCAACTAAACCATGTTCGATCATCACATGAGATGGAGTAGTTTTCAATGGTGAACATCACTGTGTTGATCATATCTACTATATGATTCACGCTCGACCTTTCGGTCTGAGTGTTCTAAGGCCATATCTGTATATGCTAGGCTCGTCAAGTTTAACGTGAGTATTCTGTGTGTGTAAAACTGTCTTACACCCGTTGTATTTGAGTGTAGAGCTTATCACACCCGATCATCACGTGGTGTCTCAGCACGAAGAACTTTTGCAACGGTGCATACTCAGGGAGAACACTTATACCTTGAAATTTAGTGAGATGTCATCTTATAGTGCTGCCGTCAATCAAGCAAAATATGATGCATAAAGGATAAACATCATATGCAATCAATATAAGTGATATGATATGGCCATCATCATCTTGTGCTTGTGATCTCCATCTCCAAAGCACCGTCATGACCACCATCGTCACCGGCGCGACACCTTGATCTCCATCGTAGCATCGTTGTCATCTCGCCAACTATTGTTTCTACGACTATCGCTACCGCTCAGTGATAAAGTGAAGCAATTACAGGGCAATTGCATTGCATACAATAAAGCGGCAACCATATGGCTCCTGCCAGTTGCCGATAACTTTGTTACAAAGCATGATCATCTCATACAATAAAATTTAGCATCATGTCTTGACCATATCACATCACAGCATGCCCTGCAAAAACAAGTTAGACGTCCTCTACTTTGCTGTTGCGAGTTTTACATGGCTGCTACGGGCTGAGCAAGAACCGTTCTTACCTACGCATCAAAACCACAACGATAGTTCGTCAAGTTAGTGTCTTTTTAACCTTCTCAAGGACCGGGCGTAGCCACACTGGGTTCAACTAAAGTTGGAGAAACTGACACCCGCCAGCCAACTATGTGCAAAGCATGTCGGTAGAACCAGCCTCGCGTAAGCGTACGCGTAATGTCGGTCCGGGCCGCTTCATCCAAAAATACCGCCGAACCAAAGTATGACATGCTGGTAAGCAGTATGACTTGTATTGCCCATAACTCACTTGTGTTCTACTCGTGCATATAACATCTACGCATAAAACCAGGCTCTGATACCATTGTTGGGGAATGTAGTAATTTCAAAAAAAATCCTACGCACACGCAAGATCATGGTGATGCATAGCAACAAGAGGGGAGAGTGTGTCCACGTACCCTCGTAGACCGAAATTGGAAGCATTAGCACAACGCGGTTGATATAGTCGTACGTCTTCACGATCTGACCGATCCAAGTACCGAACGTACGGCACCTCCGAGTTCAGCACACGTTCAGCTCGATGACGTCCCGCAAACTCCAATCCAGCAGAGCTTCACGGGAGAGTTCCGTCAGCACGACGGCATGATGACGGTGATGATATTGCTACCGACGCAGGGCTTCGCCTAAGCACTGCTACGATATGATCAAGGTGGAATCTGGTGGAGGGGGCACCGCACACGGCTAAGAGATCAAGAGATCAATTGTTGTGTCTACAGGTGCCCCCCTGCCCCCGTATATAAAGGACCAGGGGGAGGGGGTGGCCGGCAAGGAGGAGGCCGCGCCAGGAGGAGTCCTACTCCCACCGGGAGTAGGACTCCCTCTTTTCCTAGTTGGAGTAGGAGGGGGAAAGGAAGGGAAGGAGAGAGGAGGAAGGAAAGGGGCCGTCGCCCCCCCCCCCTCCTTGTCCAATTCGGACTAGAGGGGGAGTGGACGCGCGGCCAGCCCTAGTCGCCCCTCCTCTTTTCCACTAAGGCCCATCTTGGCCCATTAAACTACCCGGGGGGTTCCGGTAACCCCCCGGTACTCCGGTATATGTCCGAAACTCCCTGAAACCATTCCGGTGTCCGAACATAGTCGTCCAATATATCAATCTTTACGTATCGATCATTTCGAGACTCCTCGTCATGTCCGTGATCATATCCGGGACTCCGAAGTACCTTCGGTACATCAAAACACAAAACTCATAATACCGATCGTCATTGAACTTTAAGCGTGTGGACCCTACGGGTTCGAGAACTATGTAGACATGACCGAGACACGTCTACGGTCAATAACCAATAGCGGAACCTGGATGCTCATATTGGCTCCTACATATTCTACGAAGATCTTTATCGGTCAAACCGCATAATAACATATGTTGTTCCCTCTGTCATCGGTATGTTACTTGCCCGAGATTCGATCGTCGGTACCTCAATACCTAGTTCAATCTCGTTACCGGCAAGTCTCTTTACTCGTTATGTAATGCATCATCCCGCAACTAACTCATTAGTCACATTGCTTACAAGGCTTATAGTGATGTGCATTACCGAGAGGGCCCAGAGATACCTCTCCGACAATCGGAGTGACAAATCCTAATCTCGAAATACGCCAATTCAACAAGTACCTTCGGAGACACCTGTAGAGCTCCTTTATAATCACCCAGTTACGTTGTAACATTTGGTAGCACACAAAGTGTTCCTCCGGTAAACGGGAGTTGCATAATCTCATAGTCATAGGAACATGTATAAGTCATGAAGAAAGCAATAGCAACATACTAAACGATCAAGTGCTAAGCTAACGGAATGGGTCAAGTCAATCACATCATTCTCCTAATGATGTGATCCCGTTATTCAAATGACAACTCATGTCTATGGCTAGGAAACACAACCATCCTTGATCAACGTGCTAGTCAAGTCGAGGCATACTAGTGACACTATGTTTGTCTATGTATTCACACATGTATTATGTTTCCGGTTAATACAATTCTAGCATGAATAATAAACATTTATCATGATATGAGGAAATAAATAATAACTTTATTATTGCCTCTAGGGCATATTTCCTTCAAATAAGCCTTACTGCCGACGAGGGGGGCGAACCCCTGGCGGCAACACTTCTAGTGGAGGGTTGAAGAGGGCCACCATGGAGGGTCGCATGATGTTGATCCGTGAGGGATTTCGGGTCCTGAAGTGGCTCCACAACTCCGCCTGAACTGGATCTCGTGGCTCCGTCTCCTGGATGGCCCAGAAATCAAATCTAGATCTATGCTTTCATTTTCTTCGATGAACCGAGCTCGTTCTTTGAAGGTGGAGTAGCGGATGATGTCGATGCATACCTCGCCCCCATGTGAACCGATCAAGAAATTTCTCCCGCGCCACACACTCCATCTCCTGCCTCGCCGCCGGTGAGGACGCGTCGATAGTGGAGCAGACACCACTAGAAAAGGAGCAAGTCCCACCACCATCGCAGCAGGCCTCGCCCTCCTGGTCGAGCTCCGCGGTAACTGGATCCACCCGCCATGGCACTTATCGATGAGCTTGGGGAATGCAGAGGTGGGAGCAGAGGGAGGGATGGTAATGGAGGAGGCGTTGGTGTGGAGGGGAGCAATGGAGTTTTTGGTAGGTGGGATAGGGATAGACTCGCCGCTCCGCTTCTCGATGTGGTCGACTTTTTTTTTCAATGTCTCCGCTATTTTAAGCATTGTACTGATGACAACAAGGTGGGTCGGATTCGGTTTTGTTTATCCATGTTGGATGAGCTAAGTGTGCCTGAAGAACCCAGATTTAAAAGCATGTACAGTGTCATTCACATTGATGAGAAGTGGTTCTACCGCACTAAAGGTACCCAGAACTACTACTTGGCACCTGATGAAGAAGAACCCTATCGCAGCACACAGAGCAAGGGATTTATCGAGAAAGTGATGTTCTTGGCAGCAGTAGCAAGGCCTCGTTATGATGATCATGGTGTCATGACTTTTGATGGCAAGATTGGAATTTGGCCGTTCACATATCAGGACTTTGCAAAGAGGCGTAGCCCTTACCGAGAGAGGGGGGAAGAGGTAACCAAGGTTTTGTCGTCGGTGACGAAGGATGTCAGTAGAGATTATATGGTGAACAAGCTGCTACCTGCCATCAAGGCTTTGTGGCCGGCTTCGGAACGCGGACGCATAATATACATTCAGCAAGATAATGCAAAGACCCATGTTGCTGTGAATGACAGTGTGTTTTGTGCAGCGGCACAGGCGGATGGATGGGATATTAGGCTTACATGTCAGCCGCCGAACTCACCTGATTTGAACATTCTTGACTTAGGATTCTTTGCTGCACTTCAGGCTCTTTTTGAGAAGATGTCCCCTGGTAAAATTGTTGATATTGTTGCAAAGGTGAAAAAAGCATATGACACCTACCCGGCTGAGAGAAGCAACCGTATTTTTCTTACCCTTCAGTCATGCATGTGCGAGGTACTGAAGCAGAAAGGAGGTAACCGGTACAAGGTTCCGCACATGGGGAAGTCATTTCTGGCGGCACTCGAAATGCTTCCGGACGTAGTACCCTGCGATGCTGATGTTGTAATTGCTGCTATTGAAGCCCTTCTAGATGCTTGATGTACTTCTTGTGGCTTGTTATTAGTAATAATCTTAGCAACTTCGTTACTTATACAGTCATGAATTTAAACATACTCGTACTGTACTTGTAGCCTTATTCATAATCTCAGCGAACTTGTTCTTTGTTTTCTGATGCTTATTACTCCATGCCATCAAGTAATCTTAAAAGAACTTGTTGTTAAATTTTTTGGTGATTTTCATTACTCCATGACTTCGACTTATCTATTGCTTTGAGAGTAGAACATTGCAAGTAACAGTAACCAACAAAATGAGCTTCATTCATGCCAAAGTATGATGTCACTTAACAAACTCATGCAATAAAAAAAAGACTTTGGGCACATTGACAATTTATGAAATCACACCAAATATTTAGTGCTAAGCGGAGAGTAGTTGCGTCACTGATTATGTGGTCATTTCTTCATCATCTTCGGATCATACGATGTCATCAAGGACTTCAGTATGAAATCCCTATATGATTCCATTCCTGGGGGTACCGAATCCGGCATTGAATCTGGGGCATAAAATCGTTCCACACGCACTTCACTTGCTCTGGCAGCTTGCATTGCTTCAAACTCTGAATCGATGGTCTCGGCATCGCTATCGGCCTCATCATTCTTGACGGTGGCGATTCCGGCCTTGGAAGAAGTTACAGACCGGATGTCGAGCAGCATGTGTGCGCAATAACCCGGCTTGTTGGACACCGCCGTTGTCGGCGAGCTTCACGTCGGACAACAGAGGCGACAAGTCCTCGGCGAGACACCGGCCGTGGTCTTGCACCTCACTAAACAGGCCCAAGGACTCGTCCGTTTCTTCCACCTGACTGAACAGTTCCATAGCGGGATCATCCTCTTGGCTAAAAACATGCAGCAACGAGTTGAACCTATCTTCCTCTAGCGTGAACGGATCCATGGTGGAAGAGAAAAGGCGTCCATTCAGAAGTTTTGTTCGTGTGATGCTTTCTGTTCTCAGGAAAAGGCGTAGATCAGGTAGAGAAAATTGTTCTATATGCTCTCAAAGAGGAAACAATAAAATAATGGGATTGCATGGGACGGGAGGATATACATTTTCCTAATTAATGATGGTTCCTTTTTTCCCCAACAAAACGCATTAAGTGCTTGGCTTGATTTTAGCATCAGAAGGATAGCTACCATGTATGTCGGCCGTGGAGGGGTAAAAGAGGGATTAAGTGAGATTACAACAAATACACCTTATATTATGAAATTTTTATAAAAAGAAATGCACCTTAGATAAAGGAACGGAGGGAGTACTAGAGAAGTTAACTGTGGGGCAAATGAATGACCTAAGATGGCTAGAGTCTCACTGTGTCGTAGTTTTCTTTTTGCGGGGAAACAAGGAACGGTATTGAACGGACGGAGAGCTCAGAGCACCACCGTCTAATGTGGTGCATGGAGAGGAAGCCCGGCCTGCCCGTGGCGCCGTGTTTTCCTTGATGAAGCCCATACGCAATTTGACGGCTGGCAATCTCAAAATTTGCCGGCTATCAGTCTTACGCATCAGTGAAGTTGGAATTCGTCAAGCGGTCAGCACCCACTCACAGTGAAAAATTGAAGGGTTCCGCGCATTCCCTGCAAACACACATAATTTCTTCTAACTTTGCTCGCCAAGGAGCACCCATCTCATCTCAACCCCACACGACACAGGCAAAGCTAGGTAGGTTGGGGTCCATAAACGAGAATCAATTTAACAAATCTGCACAAAGAGTCTACGCAACGCACAACTTCCTGCCACGGCAGTCTCTGTGCCTTGCGTACACGCCCTAACGGACAGCGACAACGACAACTAAAACCAACACTGTTTTGTTCCACCAAATAAACAGGCTGTAAATTCCTTTGGTCTTTCGATTGTCTGTAGTATAACTCACGGTGGCGCATCAACATTGTCGACCTCTGGACGCATCGCCGACAAGGAGACCTGCAGGCAGATAATAAGATTGTTGTTAGTAGCTGATACTCTTGTAAAGGGGGAGGGACAACAGGAGCCTCCGAGTACTGGCAAAGAGGAGAGATCCATATAACTTCATCGATGCACACGAAAGCAGCAAAACTTGGTGGGTGTCGACAAAAAAAAAAGATGCAGAAATCAAAGTTGGCATTGAACACAACCAGATGTAGCATGTTTTTCGTTTGTTTTGTTTTCCAGCAAACAAGATGTAGCATCTTCTTTCTACGACAGTCTAGGAACTTCCTATTACAACAGTTGTAAACAGTATATATAAGCTCAAAGTGTTCAAGCTATTCAAAAAAATAGGCACAATATACCTCTGTGTTTGACCGATGTATTACCACGAGAGCTCATGGATTTAGCAGATGAATCTTTGATTTCATCTATACACGTTGCAAAGTGGAAGAAAAAACTTTTTATTTGTAAATTAAAAGGTGCACTTTTTTTAAGAAGAAGAAAATAGTGAGGCAGTAATGTGGTCAATAGCTATATCCTTGGATGGCTAATTGACGAATGATGGATATAACACATAAGAGATGAGTAGCCAGGACAGTCCAATAAAGCGGCTGCCAGAGGAGTCACACAAAAAAAATACAAAGGAAACAATGGGGACTGTGAATGCAATCTGAACCTAGAAAAATATATTTCTAACCAAACAGGCCTGAAGGGAAGACGTCAAAGAAATTTGCACAGAACATGTATTTGAGCATTCTTCAACAATTGAAGCCATCAATCATACTTTGTGAGATATTACTGTGTAATCATTCAACAGCCAAACCAACAACCAACAAAACAGCAAGCATGAAGATCATGGTCACTATAACTGAGTAGAGAACCCAATGAGAATATGCAAGAAATGAAAAAAAAACTTTTCTAAATATATGCAAAAAAAATCTTGAAAGGAATGCATATTTTAATCTGTTCACCATTTTTGTTCTAAAGTGACGCTTGCAAAAAGCAAACATTCCGGAAATGATGCCGGAGTAGGGACAGATAACTATGGTCCTCTCGTGGAGTAGGGACTGATACCTGGGTGCTCGTATACGGATAACTTGTGGAAAACTTATGAAAACATAATTATGCTGACAACAAGGTTCTCAACTTCTTAGCGGACGAATACAGAGTTCCTAATAACTAATAACAGAGCACCTTATCTTGATCTCTCTGCTACATATTTTGTCAGAACCAGAATGAACTATACCATTAGCTGGCTGGTCACAAAAGACTGTAGCAACTGTAAAAAAAATTGGCCAGCCAATCTAAACAAATCAAGGAGGCAATGATCAACAAATTCTATCCTCAAATGCATCCAAACAAGGGATTACACAAGAGGCAGATTTGAACAGGAGTTGTGCAAAGGAAGGGCCCATATCAATGTCAAGTTGTGTGCACCCAACCCGACAAAAGTATCAGAAGTTTAGAAGCCTTAGACAAGGCAAGGCATCTCTCCCTATTCCTATTTAATTTTCGAATATCCCATACATGGTTGCCTGCTAGCTGGTTGAATGGACAAAAGGCGTCTTACATGAGTTGCTGCTCTGAGCAAAACTGTTGTGTTTCGCTTGATCAAACAAGATACAGTCCAAACCTCTTTTCTACAAATGACTTGGCGTAACTGCTAGTTGTTAGGAAAGCAACTTATCTTTATTGAAGGCCCAAGGGGCATATATATATTACACATGACTTGAGGTGTAAGGAAACTAAACATAGACTAATAAGGACTCATAGACCAATACTAATAATCCTTAACAGTAGTATCAAATAATTATATCTACCTGTTCGAAAGAAACTAACCAAAGAGAAGCATCCAAACTAACAAAATTAATGTAATACCCAACAAAGTAAAAAATAAAATTTATGTGAGAGGCCATGCACTCACACTCGCGTATGACAAAGTCTCTCAATAACCTACTGACTTCACCGGAGAGATGATAAAAGTGACAGCCACAGTACAGTCAACAAAATTATCACACTTGAGAGAACATAAATGGCATTATGATTCATTGCTGACATTTTGACTTGAAAGCAACAGCCTCTTAACTAAAAAAACTAGAATTGCAGAAAAAAGAAGAGATGTTTTGAATTCCTGAAATGTATACGTAAATTTATTGGTCTATTTGAAGTAGATTGACTCGCAACAAATGATTTGAGAACGGTGAAATTTCAAGACCCTCTTCTGCTTATATATGCAGAATGATAGGATCCTCACTAAAAGAACCTAATCAACACATATGATCTTCTAAGACAGCTAGTGAAACTAGATGTCTGTGCGTGGATGAGACTAGAGTCTGGATCATCCAACAAACTTAGTCGACCCAAAGTGCAAACCAAAAACTAAAAGAAAAAAAAATCTCTCCTACTTAAAGAAGACGTAAAGTTCTGTTGTCCGTTCCTCCTTCGTCCAACCTTACGTACATCCCCTCCTTCCTCTCCCTTTTTAATTTTTTCCCTCTCGTCTCTGGTTTTTCTATCGGTTTTTCCATAAAGACTACCTCCCTGCCCCACCATTTATTGACTTGCCGAATAAAATTCTGTTTTCTTTGGTAAGATAATAAGTGCTTACCAAATATGGGCAGGTAAATCTCTACTATAATATTTATTCCCCCGTTGCAACACACAGGCAACTATCTTCTAGTCAAAATAAAAGAGAAAACGGCCAGAACGAAAATGTGTTAGCCTATAAGGTTTGTGCATTGATGATTAACTGGAGCCACTATGGGAACTTAGATGCCTAGGGCTCCCAAGTGCGCACCACTGGCAAAGCTCATCCCTGACTGCGCCTAAGATCTGCATCAGCGTGTTGTGATCATTCTGGGAAAAAAATTATATTGTTCCTCTTCCTAAATCATCCACGTGGAGAGGATAAACGACATCAAAATGCAGCGACAGCTTTTTTGTTTCTTACGAAATTTGTTATGATATGTTTCGAGCAAACCAACAAACCTCTATAAGTAGAAGATAGGCTTGGTCATCAAATAAAATTTCAGTAGTGTATCATTGTGATAACACCTTCCTACTGTTTAATACGAATAGCTTATTATTACAAACTTATATACAAGTCTTAATGAGCATATGCAACTGTTGCTGATACTACAATGACACAAAACCACCACATCAGAGATATGCCTGAAATTGATGTGAACAGTCAAGTTTGTACTATAGCATCTCCAGCTTTTAAGTCCTAACCGTTTATGATTATGAAATGTAATTGCATTTAGCAAACTATTCTGTAAACATGGGTAGTTCTTTCTCCACTAGTCAAGAAAAGAATAGTAAACAGGAATTGAAGCAATTTCTGCTACAATCAAAGAGTTATTAACAGGATATAATCTAGTCTACCAAGTTGCATCCGATACAAAAGGCTGTGTTTAAAGATGTAAATACCTCCAACTGATCACAGATTTGTGTTCAATTTTTGTTACTGCCACCAGCTCCATCCTGCGAACCGCTGTCCTGTGAGCTACTGCCAGCACCGGCATTGTTCCCATCTTGCTGTGGTGTTTGACCTGCCAATCCACCAAACGGCCAAGCCAATGACACATTGAATCTCCTTTCCACCACCCTTGCAGCCTCCCCACTCTCCTCCCCTCCTTCCTCAGCAGCACCAGAGCTCCCAGATGCAGCAGCAGCAGCGATACCAACAGCTGACTGTGCGTTTGAGGCCTTATTGCCCTCATAATCAGGATCATCGGTGGGCAGCTCAAAGCGACAAATGGGGCACGAATTGTGGAGCTCCAACCAGGGTACGATGCAATCTGCGTGGTAGATATGCTTGCAGGGCATCTGCTTGGCCCCATCTCCAGGTGAGAAATCTTCCTTGCACACAGCACACTCGGCGCCCTCTGCCGCCGCAACCATGGCATCGGTGACAACGACGTCAGGAAGAGTGGTCAGGGCGGACTTGGCAGCCGGCGGCGTGCCATAGCGGTTGGGATCGTTCTCGGCGAGCTGCTCGATGAGTTGCTCCAGTCCCGGGCCGACGAAGTAGTCCCCGTAGCTTGTCCCACCGGCACGGCCGCCTAGGCCGGGGGCGAGGTTGACGCTGGCGTCGTCGAGGAGCACCTGGATGTTGGCGCCCCCCTCCATGAGGGTGTGGATGTAGTTCTGGAAAAACACGAGCGGGTCGAAGGACTCCGGCTCGTTCTCAGGCGTGGCCGTGCCAGCGGCCGAGGCGGCACCGCTCCCGCTCCTGGACCTAACGCGGCGGCCCTCCTGGAGGTCGAGGATGCTGGTGAGGAAGTTGGAGAGGTCGCTGGAGGGGGGCGCGGCGGTGGAGGAGGAGGAGGATCGGGACGGGGAGGAGGCGGTGGGCATCATAGGGGGGAAGGCGAAGGGGAAGGGGAGGATGGTGGGGGCGGGGACGGTGACCTCCTCCAGGAAGTCGCCGCGGCAGTCGGGGCATGAGAGCTCGCCGGCGGCCGCGGCGGAGGCGGCGATGAGGACGGTGCGGTTGCATTGGTAGCAGAAGTACTGCTTGCGCGCGAGGGAAGCGTAGTAGGCGGCGCCCGGGGTCGACATGGCGGCGCCCGGCGATCTAGGCAGCGGCGGCGATGCGAGTTTTCTCTACGGAATTTAGGTCTTCGGCTCTCAGTATCTCGTTTAGTCCTTTTTTTTCTGGGTTTCTCCGATTTTATCAAGAGCGGCGGTGACCCCGGACGGTGTTTCCTTGCGGCCAAGAGGTTAGTTAGTTTCCGATTGATTCGATTACAACACGTCAGGTGTCAGAGTTTGGTTTGAATTTTGTTAATCGGGTTGATTTCGTGTCAAACATTTAACTGACTACCAGTATTCTTTCCTTTTTTTTTTTGAGGTACAAGAGTAACAAAATTACTCTTCAGCCAACCCAAAGTCGGCAATCAGGTCGCCCAACAGGTCCTCCGGTACTCCCGGCACACATAGCAGGTCTCCCATCGTCCTAGCACGGGCAGCCAGTAAATGGGCCATCATATTCTTCTTCCTGTTGGCGTACTGAACTTTCACATTGCTGAATTTAGTGAATTCCTGTTTGATATCCTCGATCACTGGAAAGCACGCTGACAAACATCTGCCGCCCAAATTCAGATTATCGGCCAAGGCTTTGCAATCCGTCTCCAGTATGAGGGAGCCGTTGTGCAGCTCCGACATCACATTCAGACCAGCTAGGTTGATTGCGCCTCAGCTTCCTCTACAGATTTACAATGCCCCCCTCGTTCGGATAGTGAGAAGAGAACCACACCCCAATGATCGCGAGCGATTGCACCGACCTGAGAGGACCCATTAGCAGCCAAAAAACATGTATCCGTGTTAAGTTTAACTGTACCCGTCTCTAGGGGATCCCACTGATCTGATGCAGGCGCCTCAGGCTCCTCCCCATGTATACACACTCTGGGTCCATGAACTGCATCATGTCCTACCTGGGCTAGAGCATTTTTGCCTTTCGGATCAGGTACACTCCCAAGCACACATGTGTGGAGATCCTCCTCATACTGTAACAAGAAAACTGAGGATCGACAGATTGACTCCTTCCTTGTACTATGGGTGCAGTCGCCTCGAAAAAACCAGCTGCGCCAAAGTAGTAGCAGGATTCTAGTTCTGGTCTCTTGGTTGCAAGGACCAAGCAGGTTCTGCAGCCAGTCCTCGCCCGTGTTCCTAAAGAATTGCTCGCCCGGGAGGTCCCAGTGGTTCCTCATGGCGTGTCTCAATCCTCTACTCTTCGTACAGGCTACGACAGCGTGGAATTCATCCTCCTCACACGCCCCACATATGTTACACGTGTTGTCAGCTTCTAGAGTACGCTTCCACTTGTTCCTCTTTGTGGCCAGAGTGCCGGTTGCGACCCTCCACCCGAACACCTTCACTTTCTCTGGCACTTTGGCCTTCCAGATTATGTCCCATATGCTACGATCATCAGCCTCGCCTGACGAGCTCGAGGTGGTGGTATTTGACTGATTTCGGATCGATACCGCCAGTCTATACGCACTCCTCACCTAGAACACGCCTGACTTTTCGTAGTGCCAGGCCAACATATCGGAGCCCCCTGTTCTAGGTAATCTTATGCTGCAGATCTCCTCCGCATCAAACATATAGAATAATTGGTGAATCAGCTCTGTGTTCCATCCGCTACCATCGAGTTGCATCAATTGATTGACCCAACGAAGTCTGGACCTTCGAATGAACTTGGCTGGGTTTAGGCCTTCCCTTCGAGGTATCCAATTGTCTCTCTGGATGTTTATCTTCCTCCCATCACCGATTCTCCAAATTAGTCCTGCTTTTAGAAGTTCCAGTCCATGTTCAATTCCACGCCAAATAGGAGAGGCCTCGGATGCAAAGACAGTATCAATAAGCTCCCCGTGTGGATAGTACTTAGATTTTAGCACCCGTGCACACAAGCTATCTGGACGTTGGATCAACCTCCATGCTTGCCTAGCTAGAAGGGCTTGGTTAAAGAGACTCATGTCCCTAAACCCAATGCCCCCTCCCCTCTTAGGTTTTGTCATCCGGTCCCATGCCATCCAATGGACTTTTCGATGCCCATTTTCCTCCCCCCACCAAAAATCTCTGATTAGTCTTTCATACTTATCACAGAAACCTTGTGTCATCTTAAACACACTCATACAGTAGGTGGGGAGGGCTTGTAATACAGATTTTACAAGGGTTTCTTTTGCATCATGGGACATATATCACTCATTCCAGTCAGAGCATCTCTTCACGAATCTTTCCATGATTGGTTGAAATTGCTCTTCTTTCATTCGGCCCTCGTGGGTGGGCAAACCTAGATATTTGCTTTCAAAGGTAGATGTCGTGATTTGCAGTTTAGATTTCACCTCGAGTTGATTTGAGGCTGGACATATCTCGCTAAACAAAACCGAACACTTGTTGTTACTCAGTAATTGACCCGAACCCTTCTGGAATCTGTCCAGAATCTCTACGATGGTTTTTGCTTCTTCTTTGCAAGCCTTGAAGAAGATCAGACTGTCATTAGCAAATAGCAAATTTGAAATGCCCGGGCTCCCCCTTGCTATTTTTATTGGAGTGATCCCTCCCCTCCGGATCTCCCTGTCCATCAGGCAGGACAGCCCCTCAGCAACGAATAAAAACAAATATGGACTTAGCAGATCACCCTGCCGTAGTCCTCTCGAGGGGTAGAAAGTTTCTAGGAGTTCTATGTTGACCTTGACAGAATACCTCACTGACTTCACACAGCACATTACCCACTGTCGGCGTTCTGGGAACGGGGGTCCCCAGACTTGCCTGCCTGCGGCCTGCGGCGTGGCTCAAAGGGGGCCCAGCGCGGACCATCTTCATCAACACAAGCTCAAGACCCTCGCGAGGGGCCAAGCCTCGCGGGGCGGACGACAAGGAGCTTCCTCAGGCACGGCCTCATCAGGCTGGCTCACGAGGAGGCGGAGAGTTCAAGGCGGGGTACCTCGCGAGGTGCCCATGACGCAAGCCATGACGACCAAGGGCGCCAGTCGGGCGCCAGCCCGCGCAGTGTCCTCCTTTCCTCTTTGGTGCAAAGGGAGCAAGCGCAGGCGAGAGCATCAATCAAAGGCATCCATTTCGGTGTAACAAGACCAAGACCAGCCCAACGGCAGGGAGGAAGTCATTGTGGAGCCCAAGCAGGCGTCACCACCAGAGCCTTTGACAGGCGAGGACCAACTTTAGTCAGGATAAGTGTACTTGATGTTCCCCTTCAAAATGGCCAATTGTTGGCGCCATTCCCGCTCAATATTTGGGGAGAGGCCCAGGGCCTTTGCCTATAAATAGGACTAGCCACCCCCAGGGTAGAGGGGATCGGGTATCAAGAGGCTGGATCGAGCATCTGGCATACATCTAGAATCGAGAGAGAGAGAGAGAGAGAGAGAGAGAGAGAGCGAGCGACTGAACTCCTCCTAGCAGTTCATCACACCAGCCAAGAACAGACCCTCGCGAGGCTGTTCTTCCTTGTATTGTTCATCATCGGCCCAAGAGGCAATCCACCACACCACACACTGGAGTAGGGTATTACACCACAATGGTGGCCTGAACCAGTATAAACCCTGTGTCTCTTGTGCTGTTTCTTTCGTAGTTTAGATCCAAGCGATTCGGCGAGGAGCAGGTAGGTAGAGGGCGAAATCTCCGTGCGCACCCCAGTGTTCGAACCTCAAGGGTCTGCCGGAACCCGAAATCCGACATTTTGCGCGCTAGGTAGGGGTGCGTCGGAATTCGCCTTCCGTCGTCCTGTTCTTCTCCAACCATCGCATCCATGTCTGACACTCGTTGGGCTCGCGCCGAGCGCCGAGCCTCCCTCGCTTCCCGCGTCACCCAAACGGCTCCCGTAGGCGGGCGCCCCCGTCGTTCCCCGTCACCTGCCGTCAACGCCGCCATCGGCCCAGCGGGGAACGAGCAGCAAGCATCGTCCCAGCATCCACCCATGAGGCGAGATGGCCGCACTGCTACACCCTCGCTCACCCCCGCTGGTTCTTCGTCCCGCGCGCCCCGCGCGGCCATGGAGGCTCGAGCTGCGCTTATCGCGGCAAACGAGCTCCTGCGCTACCGCCCAATCAACGACGTCTACGAAGAGTGGCTCGACCGAGTCGCCGAGCTCGTCCGCGCCGTTGGGGGCTCCCCCACGCCGTCCTTCTCGCTGCACTGCACCCCGCCCTGCGCGGGCAATGAAGCTCCTGGGGCGCCTCAGCCGCCCCCAAGAAGAAGAAGACATCGTCCGGCCCAGCCCCTCAGGAGGCAGGCCCCTCAGGGCCCGCGCCTGCTCAGGGGGAACCTCCTTCCATCGCATAGGGAAGCGCGCCCAGCGCCCTCCTCAGGCAGGGCTCGGGGGCTCTCCCCTGGAGGGCCGCCGACCTCGCCAAGGTCATGAGGGAGGCGCTTGGGCACCACGTGGAGGCGTGTTTCGAAGCACGTTTCCCTCAAGGAGCAAGGCAAGGAGGGCCAAACCCTCAAGAGTTCGTCAGCAAGGCCATTCAGGAGCTACAGGAGTCAAGAGTCATGAGAGGCAGCCGCCGCTTACCCGCTGTGGCCCCCCATCCAGGCGAGGATGGTGGGCTACGCGTCTGCATCGACATACCAGGGCTCAACTGAGCCGCGTCTCAGGAGCGTCTCTGGCCCTCGCAAGTGGGACGCTGCGAGGGTCCGCCCCATAGCTACGTTCGCATGCCTTATGGCTTGCCGAACGCGGCTGCCGCGTGCCTCATGAGGGCCATCCTGGAGGCTCAAGAGGTTAGGCATTCCGTAGCCCTGGTGGAGATGAAGATGGTCCGCGAGGAGCCACCAGCGCCTCCGGAGCCTCTTGAGGCCCCTGGGCCTGGGGGCTCGTGAGGATCGGCTCCCGCAGCCCACCGAGTCTGCTACACCAACACCCCTTCGTCCCCAACATTATCAGGTGACATCTTTCAAGTTTCATTTCCAGCTGGGAGCGCCCTCAGGGCCGCATTATTCCCAGGCCGCGTGGGTCTGTCCCTGCGGCGTGTATCCCTTTTATTTCATGTTCTTAGCTTACTTTATTGGGGGCGCCCCTCGGGCTGCATCATCCCCAAGTCGCTCGGGCCAGACCCAGCGGCGTGTACCCCTCTTGCGTTTATCTTAGGGCCATGCTTTCGACCCATCATGCTTGTTATTTGGTGCCTGTCTGTGGCACCTTTTCTTCCTGGATGTCGCAAGCTTGCACGTTAAGGGTACCTGAGCATCGTGACTCAGGGCTCCTACCGACTCTCCAGCCCTCACCCTCTGGTCTTGTCCATGGCATCGCGACCTGGCATACCAGCGACGGCTGAGACCAGCTCGAGGGCCGGGACCCGAGGACATACAGTTTCGACATCTAACCAAGCTTGCACGTTAAAGGGGGGTACCTGAGCATCGCGACTCGGGGCTCCTACCGGCTCTCCAGCCCTCACCCTCTGGTCTTGTCCACGGCATCGCGACCTAGCATACCAGCGACGGCTGGGACCAGCTCGAGGGCCGGGACCCGAGGACGTAGAGTTTCGACATCTAACCCAGCTTATGCGTTAAAGGGGGGGTACCTGAGCATCGCAACTCAGGGCTCCTACCAGCTCTCCAGCCCTCACCCTCTGGTCTTGTCCACGGCATCGCGACCTGGCATACCAGCGACGACTGAGACCAGCTCGAGGGCCGGGACCCAAGGACGTAGAGCACCGGCATCTAGCCAAATTTGCAGGAACACACTCCAAGATAAGGCCCAGAGCCAGGCGCAACCCACCTAGAGGTAGGGCCCCATGAGTCCCGCACTAGCTCACGGGTGCCCAGATACACCTTGTCAAGCCCTACCGTGCCAGCCACGTGTCAGGGCGAGGCTGTACACGCCCCGGGGGCTCCTCCCGGAGGGGAGCCCCCTCCCACGCACCAGTGGAAGCACCATGCTCCGTGCTGGCTGACGACACTACCAAGGAGCGGCTATGCCCGTACACATACGGAAGCGCTATGCTCCACGCTGGTGATAAACAACTGAGGGTGGCCCCCGGGCCGCATCAACCTCAGGGAGCCCAGAACTCAGTGTCTAGCCTCATCGCAACGCCTCCCCTCGGGAGTGTCGCGCGAGGGGGTTGGGCACGGGGGCTGCGCCTGGGTCACGCCCAGACGCACGCCACCCAGCCAGGCCCCCCGGGCCTGGTTTGTCGCATGTCCCTCCCCGAGCGGAGCCAAGGTATGAAGGCCGTTTGAGCGTCAAGGGGGACTCCTGAGCATCGCGACTCAGGAGCCTAACTGGTCACGTAGCCCCTCACTCCTTAGTTCCGAAAGGCTAACGGCGGTTGAGGTATGCGCGGGGCCGGGCTCTGCAGACGTAGAACAGCAGATCCACCCGCATCTCACCTCCCTAAGGAGTCACCCCCACATCTCACCTCCCTACTTGTTGTTCGAGCTCCAAGGGGGACTCCTGAGCATCGCGACTCAGGAGCCTAACTTGTCACGTAGCCCCTCACCCCTTGGTCCCGTCCTGGTTTCCGGTCGGGGCTAACGGCGGCTGAGGTATGCACGGGGCCGGGCTCTGCCGGCGTAGAACATAAGCAAGTAGGAAAGAATAATGCAAATTTCAGGGAATTCAAAAGCAAATATTACAGTACATACTGTTATCACAACAAGTTTTAATGCCTCCCCGAGGCATGGTACATGTGCAGGAATTAAAAGCAGGACGGGAGCCACGACGGAGTCACTTGCCGGCGGTGGAGCTGTGCGGAGCGAGTTCGCCTTGTGGAGCAGCAGGGCTAGCAGCGCTCCGCTTCGGCTTGGTGCTGAAGGCCCGGAACTTCCCCAACAGAGCCTCCGCACGACCCTTCACGGCCTCAGTAGCGGCAGCGGCAAGCTCACCGCTCGCTGGCTCCAGCAGGCTGTCGAGGTCGACGTTGGGGTCGCGAAGATAGATGTGGGTGAAGACCCGCGTCAGTGCTGCAGAAGACAAGACGCGTGCCTCGGCCTCAGCCGTAGGGCCAAGGCCAAGGGTGACATCTTCAAGAGCACGAACCAGGAAGAGAAGCAGCTTGGTGGGGCCATCCTCCTCGCCGGCCAGCGGGCTCTCCAGGCCGCTCTCATAAAGCGTCTTCAATGAAGTGCGAGCCTTCTCCTCCATCTCCGCAAAGGCCACGCGATCCTCGGAAAGAACCTGTGCCTTGCCGTCCAGCTCAACCTTCCTCGCCTCCAGCTCTTGCTCCAGCGCGCCTAGGCGGTCACGGTGCTTCTTGAGCTTGGCGTCCCGGTCCTTGACAGCCGCCTCGCGAGCCTTCATGCCTTCCTCCTGCTCTTGGCGAAGGCGGGCCTCCTCGGCGAGCTGGTTCTGCAGGCCCTTCAGCTCGCTCTCCAGCGCCTCGCAGCGACCTCGGACGTTAGCCACCTCCCCCAAGGTAGCGTCGCGGGCAGCCTTCGCCCCAAGGACGGCCCGCTTCTCCTCGTCGCATGCCATCGAGGCCTGGACCAGCGCCGCCCGAATTGAAGCATCGGAGTGAATCTAGCCAGAAGTTAGCTCCAAGCGTCCGGCCACTAAACGAGGGTCGGCGCCCAGAAGATCCTGCCACAGACGGTCCAGTTCGGCAATAGCGCGATCTAGAACAGTGGTCGGGGAAGCAGCAGTCGATGGAGTAGGAGGAGAAGACGGCAGCGTGATCACAGTATCCTGAGGTGGAGCCTGCTGCGCCACGATGGCTGTGGTGGCGGCATCAGGCAAGGGCTCCTCGGGAGTCGCTTGGGCCATGGGGGCTGAACTCGTCCCAGCCGGCTCAGCCAGGCCTCGTGAGGACGCCCGGGCAGGAGAGGCCCGTGTGTCACGGTCACCTTCTTTCACGGGCAGAGGTGCTGCCACGGATGGAACCTCAGGAGCTCCCTTTGACTTCTTTGCCGCGGGCGCCAGCCTAGCCGGGAAATACCAACGTCAAGCCTCAGCAACAGAACAAGAAACAAGACATGAATCAAGCACTTACAGGTCGTCGCTCGCGGGCTCGAGTAGCCTCCGGCCGTACTTGAAGCCCGAGAGCCGGCTGCAAGGATCAGCTTCAAGGAGCTCGGGAGTAGGAGGTGTGCATGCGGATTGCCTCGGGGCTGGGGCAGACCCGCGGGGGACCAGCCCGGTCCGGTCCTTCTTCGGGATCGGGGGCAGGCTCCCGCCGCCCTGCTCATCATCATCCTCGTCATCGTCACTCAGAGAGAGGCGGAGAGCGCGGGACCTGCGCCGAAGGAGGGGAGCCCTTGACTCTACCTCGGAGTCAGCCCCCTCTTCCCGCTCCCCTCCTTCCTTCTCTTCGCTGGAGTCGCCGGAAGACACGTCCACCGGGTCCTCGAGAGCCTCCGCGGGCACGGGCCCGTCCCCGTTGAAGGTGGGCATGGACCCCACTACGTGCTCCTAGTCCTCACGAAGGAACAGGGGCGTAGGAGCACCCTCCAACCTCGCCACGTCGCCCCCGACCAAAGACTGGAGAACCGCAGCCAGATCCTCATCGGCCAAGATCGCGGGGCTCGGGTGGGGCCTCCACATCGGAAGTGAGTACTGACGAAGCGGAGCTAGCTGGTGCTCCAGGAATTCCCTCAGCAGCGATGCACCAGTCAACTTCGCCGCCGCCATGCTGGCCGGCCTCAGATCCGCGTCCATCTTCTCCAACACCGGCTTCGCGCGGGGGTCCACAAGCTCCACTCAGGACCAGTCGTCGGAGCTCGCGGGGTGCCCCGTGGGCAGGATCAGCCGAGGGTGGATGCGCCCAGCATCCACTAAGCCCCACTTGCTCCTGAAGCCCTCGATCCTTTTCCCAGGGTTCGAAATGGCGATGGAGCTGCCGTATGCGATGAAGCTTGCACACGCAGAGACGGAACCACGAGAGGTCCAGAGGGAGAAGTAGTGGCACAGCAAGGCCACTGAGGGCTTCACCCCTACATGAGCCTCGCAATAGTAGGCGAAGATTGCCAGAATAAGGACAGAGTTGGGGTGGAGATGGAGGGCTTGAAGATTATAATGGCGGAGGACAGAGAAGAAGAACTCAGAAAAGGGAGGCACCAGACCGGCGACAATGGCGCTCACGAAGAGCGGATAGAAGGTGCTCCCTTGGCCCTCAGGGAGGGCAGAGCCGGCCTTGAACACCTTCGCCCCGTCGATGCCCTGCGCCGTCGCCATCTGGCGCACCCGGGCAAGGCTCGCCTCTGACATGTTCGGCGAGTCCAAGGCGGACGAATACCAAGCTCCGACCGGGCCCTGGCGAGGCGCCATGTCTGGCTAGGGCGTGCGGACGGAGTAGATCTGAAGATTTTGAAGGCAGGAAGGAGAGGCGCAAGAAAGGGGATCTGAGCAGCAACTGGAGAAAGCAAAGGGGGCAAAGGACATATGCCGCTCCTTTATCAACTCGTGCGATTGCTGAGGTGCCCACGTCCAATCAACCGCCACACGGCGCCCAAGGCCGGAGGCTGTTAGGGCCCGCGACGCTTCGCACCTGCCCTTTTGCCTCTCTGCTCGGCCAAGTCCGGGTGCGCCGTGGGCCCGGGGGCTACTGTCGGCATTCTAGGAACGGGGGTCCCCAGACTTGCCTGCCTGCGGCCTGCGGCGTGGCTCAAAGGGGGCCCAGCGCGGACCATCTTCATCAACACAAGCTCAAGACCCTCGCGAGGGGCCAAGCCTCGCGGGGCGGACGACAAGGAGCTTCCTCAGGCACGGCCTCATCAGGCTGGCTCACGAGGAGGCGGAGAGTTCAAGGCGGGGTACCTCGCGAGGTGCCCATGACGCAATCCATGACGACCAAGGGCGCCAGTCGGGCGCCAGCCCGCGCAGTGTCCTCCTTTCCTCTTTGGTGCAAAGGGAGCAAGCGCAGGCGAGAGCATCAAGCAAATGCATCCATTTCGGTGCAACAAGACCAAGACCAGCTCAACGGCAGGGAGGAAGTCAATGTGGAGCCGAAGCAGGCATCACCACCAGAGCCTTTGACAGGCGAGGTGTAACGCCCCGGTTCCTATGCGCTAGGTGTCCGCCAGTTATTCGCCTTTGTTGCCATGTCATCTGCTTGCGTGTTGCATTTTATCATGTCATCATTCGCATTGTGTCATCATGTGCATCGCATACGTGTTCGTTTCTTGCATCCGAGCATTTTCCCCATTGTCCATTTTGCAATCCGGCGCTCCTATGTCCTTCGGCGTTCCCTTTTCGTCTCCTGTTGTGTGTGGGAGTTAAACTTTCTTGAAATGGCCCGAGGTTTGCCAAGCGGCCTTGGTATAGCACCGGTAGACCGCCTGTCAAGTTTCGTGCCATTTGGAGTTCGTTTGGTACTCCAACGGTTAACCGGGTAACCGCAAAGCCCTCTTTGAGTTGCAGCCCAACACCCCTTCCAAAGTGGCCCAAAACCCATCTAACTCCCCTCCATGCTCTCAGTCGTTCGATCACGATCGTGTGGGCGAAAACCGCACCTCATTTGGACTCTCCTAGCTCCCTCTACCTATAAATAAGCCCCTCCCCCCGAAATTCGCGGATCAATCCCTGTCCAAACCCTAACCTAGGTCCTCTCCGCAGCCGGACATGTCCGATCTCCCCCGAACGCGTCCGCTCCGCCGCCCTCCGCCAACCGGCGTCCGCCACGTGGCTCTTCCGCCGCCGCCGGCCCGCGGGGCCCAAGGCAGGCCCGCCCGGGCCCGCGCGCGCCGCCCCCGCGCCCTCGCGCTCCGTCGCCCGCGCCCCCGCCGCCCGGCCCGGTCGCCGCCCCGTCACCGGCGAGCTCCGCCGCCGCCCGCCGCCGCGCTCCGCGCCGCGCCGCCCGCCGCCGCCCGCCCGCGCTCGCCCGCCGCCGCGCTCCGCGCCGCGCCGCCGCCCCGCCTCGGCTCCGCCCGGTCCGGCACCGCCCCGGCCGCCGCCGGCCCCTCTCCGACCCCGCGTGCCTCGCCCTCGCCCGGATCCGGCAAGGCGCCGCCGGATCCGCCCCTCTCCGACCCCGCCGGCCTTCCCGAGCCTCTCCGGCCATCTCTTCCTCAACTCCGGCGTCTACTCCGGCGAGGCCCCGGATCGGGTTGAGATCCACCGGGATCTCATCCAAACGCCCGGATCCCTCCGTCCCGGAACGCCTCCGTCCCGGGTTGACTTTTCCCGGAGGTAAAAATCCACTAAGTCCCAGATTTCTTGCATAATCATGCCATGTTTGACCTGCTGTATCTCTGCATCCGTAGCTCCGTTTCGTGCGTGTAATATGTCAAATTGTTCGTCTCGACGAGTAGATCATTTCATTCCATTGCATCATGCTCCGTTTCCTGGTTGCATTTATAGCTTGCTGTAGCTTATTGTTTTCATGCTCCAAATTTGCTAAATAATGTTGCTGTCAGTCTGTTAACATTAAGTTCGGTTGTTCCCATGTGTTTTGCTAGTGTTCCATGCATCCTATGACCTTGCTATTGCCATGCTTAGCTTCACAAATATGTCTTCTTACTGTTGGTTGCCTTGCAATGCCATGTATTGCTCTGTAGTGAGTGGTTCAAGCTCATCTACATGCCTTCATAATTCTGTTTCTGCCAGTTTGAATCTGTAATATAACTTGCCATATTTACATGGGTGCCATCATATCTTCTGATCCTTTTTGGCTCTTGGTTAGTAAGGATCTTTTGATCTATGTATTTAGTAGATTCATGCCATGCCTTTGTTTTCCATGTTAAGTTCCTGTAGCTTGTTGTTTGATAGCTCTTAACATTGCAACCTGATGTTATTTCCTGATAAGTCTGAACTGTTATTATTTGCAATCTTACCATGTCATTTTGAGTATGATCTATTGATTTCTGGAGATAACTCAGTGTTCATGTTTTGTTATGCTTTACCTGTACATCATGCCCATGCCTTTTGTTATCATGTTGAGGTCCTGTAGCTTGTTGTTTTGATGCTTGCAATATGCCTAGTTGCTGTTTTGGACAGATTGTTGCTATGACTTGTATAGCGTGTGTGTGTTGAACCGTTGCTCCGTTTTGAGTGTGCTCTATATGAAACTTGCTTGATATTGCATGTAGCTTCATATTATCATGTTGCATCCTTATTTTGAGGTGTTTGCTTGATGTTTGGGTGCATTTTGTATCAATGCCATGTGTAACTTGTTTTGCTCATATCTTCTAGGCCGTAGCTCCGAATCTAATGAACTTTATATGTAACTTGACTAGATTTTCGTGTAGATCCTCTTGGTGATCTTTAACTTGCTGTTTAACAACTTCAACTAAATGTTTATTCAGATCTGGACTAATTTCGAAATTTGCATATGAGGACTTACCGGAATTGTTATATGTTGTTTCCAGCCTCATTTAAACTTGCCTTGATGTGTTGCTCTTGTTTGCATCATCTCTTGCCATGAGTAGCTTCATGTAGCTTTGTCATGCATCATGCTTGTTTGTTAATCATGTCATGTTCATGTGAGGTGTGTTTACCTTGTTGTGTGCTTTTTCTCGATAGTTGCCGTTTCGTTGCGATCGTGAGGATTCGTTCGTCTACGCTTGGTTCGTCTTCGTGGCTTCATCTTATTCATGGACTCGTTCTTTTTCCTAGCGGGATTTCAGGCAAGATGACCGCTACCCTGGATCTCACTACTATCATTGCTATGCTAGTTGCTTCGTTCTATTGCTATGCTGCGATACCTATCACTTGTTCATCAAGCCATCCCATATTGCCATGAACCTCTAACCTTTGACACCTTTCCTATGCAAACCACTGTTTGGCTATGTTACCGCTTTGCTCAGCCCCTCTTATAGCGTTTCTAGTTGCAGGTGAAGTTGAAGATTTCACCATGGTGGACAGGATTTTGGTTGGGATATCACAATATCTCTTATATTATTAATGCATCTATATATTTGGTAAAGGGTGGAAGGCTCGGCCTTATGCCTGGTGTTTTGTTCCACTCTTGCCGCCCTAGTTTCCGTCATACCGGTGTTATGTTCCCGGATTTTGCGTTCCTTACGCGGTCGGGTGATTTATGGGACCCCCTTGACAGTTCGCTTTGAATAAAACTCCTCCAGCAAGGCCCAACATTGACGTTTACCATTTGCCTCACCACCACCTACTTTTACCTTGGGAGTCGCTCTCTCGAGGGTCATCTTTATTTAGCCCCCCGGGGCCAGTGCTTGTCTAAGCGTTGGTCCAAACTAGAGCACCGTGCGGGGCCATCCCTTGGCATCTTGGGTTACGTCGGTTCCTGTACGCTTCGCTTATCCGGTGTTGCCCTGAGAATGAGATATGTGGAGCTCCTATCGGGATTGTCGGCGCATCGGGCGGCTTTGCTGGTCTTGTTTTACCATTGTCAAAATGTCTTGTAAACCGGGATTCCGAGTCTGATCGGGTCTTCCTGGGAGAAGGTCTATTCCTTCGTTGATCGTGAGAGCTTATCATGGGCTAAGTTGGGACACCCCTGCAGGGTATAATCTTTCGAAAGCCGTGCCTGCGGTTATTGGCAGATGGGAATTTGTTAATGTCCGGTTGTAGATAACTTGACACCAGATCCGAATTAAAATGCATCAACCGCGTGTGTAGCCGTGATGGTCTCTTCTCGGCGGAGTCCGGGAAGTGAACACGGTTTCTAGGTTATGATTGACGTAAGTAGGTGTTCAGGATCACTTCTTGATCATTACTAGTTGACGACCGTTCCGCTTGCTTTCTTCTCGCTCTTATTTGCGTACGTTAGCCACCATATCATGCTTAGTCGCTGCTGCAGCCTCACCACTTTACCCCTTCCTTTCCTTTTAAGCTTTGCTAGTCTTGGTACCCATGGTAATGGGATTGCTGAGTCCTCGTGGCTCACAGATTACTACAACAACAATTGCAGGTACAGGTTCATGTGATGATCATGACGCGAGAGCGATGCTTGCTTGCGTTGAGTTCTTCTTCTGCTTCTTCGATCAGGGGATAGGTTCTAGGTCGGCAGCCTGGGCTAGCAGGGTGGATGTCGTTTGAGTTTTTGTTTGTGTTTCATCCATAGTCGGATGGTGCTTTGATGTATTGTATTGTTGTATTCATGTGGCATTGTATGCCTTTGTATGTATCCCGATCTATTATGTAATGTTGATGTAATGATATCCACCTTGCAAAAGCGTTCCAATATGCGGGTCTATCCTTGGTGGGACCTTCGAGTTCCTTTTGGATAGGGTCGCATATTGGGCGTGACACGAGGACCAACTTTAGTCAGGATAAGTGTACCCGCTGTTCCCCTTCAAAATGGCCAATTGTTGGCGCCCTTCCCGCTCAATATTTGGGGAGAGGCCCAGGGCCTTTGCCTATAAATAGGACTAGCCACCCCCAGGGTAGAGGGGATCGGGTATCAAGAGGCTGGATTGAGCATCTGGCATACATCTAGAATCGAGAGAGAGAGAGAGAGGGAGACTGAACTCCTCCTAGCAGTTCATCGCACCAGCCAAGAACAGACCCTCGCGAGGCTGTTCTTCCTTGTATTGTTCATCATCGGCCCAAGAGGCAATCCACCACACCACACACTGGAGTAGGGTATTACACCATAATGGTGGCCTGAACCAGTATAAACCCTGTGTCTCTTGTGCTGTTTCTTTCGTAGTTTAGATCCAAGCGATTCGGCGAGGAGCAGGTAGGTAGAGGGCGAAATCTCTGCGCGCACCCCAGTGTTCGAACCTCAAGGGTCTGCCGGAACCCAAAATCCGACACCCACCCAATCCATTGCTTGTCAAAACCAAATTTTGACAGGGCCACCTCTAGAAAATCCCAGTCCACCCTATCATAGGGTTTTGCCAAATCCAATTTGAGAGCACAATGGGTGTTGGCCGGCTGTCTACTATGCTGAATTTTGTAGAAGCATTCGAAAGCAATGGTGGCATTGTTTATTATCAGGCGACCTAGGATAAAAGCGCTTTGTGTTTCAGATATAAGCTCATCCAACAAAGGTCTAAGCCGATTTACCAGACATTTGGAAATCACCTTGTAAATCACGTTACAAAGGCTTATAGGCCGAAAATCCTTCAAGTATTCCGGGTTGTTTTTCTTTGGGATTAGGACGATAACCGCATCGTTTATTCCTTCCGGCATGGATCCCTCTTTGAAGAAGTTCAAAACTGCATTCACCACATCTTGCTTAACTGTACTCCAGTTTCTTTCGAAGAATATAGCGGGGAAACCATCCGGACCGGGGGCTTTCAGGGGACCAATCTGAAAAAATGTGTCACTTACTTCCTTCTCCGTGAACTCCTTAACTAGTGAATCATTCATCCCAACAGTAACCTTCTCATTCATGTAGTTGGTGATCAGATTTGGGTCCAGACCTCCTTCATTTGTGTATAACTCCTTGAAGAAATTTGTGGTTATCTCCTACAGTTTTTCCTTGTTTTCCACCCACTCGCCACTCTCATCCTTTAATTTGTTGAGTGTATTCTTTTTGCGTCTCCATGATGCCTTCCATTGGAAATACCTTGTATTCCTGTCACCCTCCTGCAGCCAGGGAGCTCTCGATCGTTGTCGCCACATCATCTCCTCGCGATGGAGTAGCTCGTCCAGATTTCTTGATACCGTCTTGATTTCCTTATCTCTTTCTGGCGAGGGGGAGCGTTTCCAAAGGATCTCAAGCTGCTTCCTTAGTGCACTAGTTCGTTTTATTACAGAACCAAACTTCGTCCTTGCCCAAGTGCTCAGGGATTGCTGCAGTTCTACTAATTTTGCCGATATGTCAGACAGATTAGCGCCTGGGTTTCTCTTGTGCCACGATTCCAGTATAGCATCTGACAGCGAGTCTAGCCTTTCCCACATGTGTTCATAGCGGAATGCTTTATTCACAGACCTCCATTCTTTTCTTGAGCCAAATCTAAGAAGGAGAGGGAGGTGATCCGAACGTGAGGAGCAGATGTGCTCGATTGAGGCTTTCGGAAACAAAGTACTCCATCGATGATCTGCCACTCCCCGGTCAATCCTTGCCTTCACATTATTAGCCCCCTCTTGCTTATTATCATATGTCCATTTTGGGCCCTTAAAGCCTAGATCAAGCAAGCTGCAATCAGCTAGCATGTCCCTGAAATTTTCCATGTTCCTCTCACTCCTCTGGGCACGAGAAAAGTGTTCATGCTGCCATGCCGTTTCATTAAAGTCACCTATCATTAGCCATGGTTCGGTTGATAAAGGTCTAATTCTTCTCAGTAAGTCCCACATGTGATGTCTCTCGCTCGCTTTCGGTTCGCCGTATACCAGTATTCTCCTTTCTTTTTGCAGAGATTTACTGGTATTTTCTTTTTTTAAGGATCAATTTACTGGTATTTTCACCGTTGGTTTTTTTAGGGAAATTTACCTTTCAACCGGCTGATGGCTCATGCGTGTTCATCACCTTAGTGGCCGTTCGATTCAAGGCGAGACGAACCAACAAGTTTGCAAAATTAGACATGTTGCAAGTTTGCAATGTAGGCCATGTTGCAAAGATATGATGTCCTAAGGGAAGATCCTTAGAAGAATAAACCTGATTTTTTCTAAAGACCGGTGTTTATTTGTACATGGTAGATGATTAATTAGGTGTCTTGTCTTTAAACATAGGCACCGGTGCTTCAAAAAAATCCGGTTTATTATTCTAAGCACCTCACTAAACACCTAGCATTGTACAAGGCCTAACAGACAACCAGCGCGTACATAACTTAATTATTATTATTATTATTATTTTCATAGAAATTTTTCACCGTTGATGGTGTGTGGAAAAAGGCGTTTCTTGCCTACCCCACGGGCAGCAATATGGTGTCTGAAAGCTTTGTTTTGCTCAATGACATTATGTGAATTGATTGCAAAAGCATCATTACTTTAGTAAGAAGTATAATCATCATGATTGAAAGTCTTAGGGCATCTCCACCGTTGACCCACAAAATTTGCTCTGGCATTTGTCAATGTAAGAGGGGACTGCTATCTTGTATATGTCCGTCGGTAAAGGGCAATTTCAAGTTCAAATCTTGTCCGATCCATAGCGCACGCCGGATCACACCAGCATCGGATCACATGTCCGATCACAATCAAAAAGTGAAGTATGCTTAAGTTTTTTACATGCCCAATCCCGATCACAAAAGAATTTCAGTCGCGTAGTCCGTGCAAAAAATTGAGATTTTCTACCTTGCCGGACCGGCAATCCGAGCCTCCTCCATGCTCAAGGTATCATCGCCGCCACGTATGTAGCCTCCTCCTCCTCCCCCTCCTCCTTCTCCGCCGCCTCCAACTCGTCTTTCTATCGCGGCAACATTTTGTAGCGAATGCCTTGCATGATCATTCTTGCATCGGCATCCAAAGACTCCACCTTGAAGGACAACATCTCGGCATCCTCCGCATCGGTTGCGACCTTGACCTTCTTTTCTTTGAGCTCCTCCTTCTTATCCTCGAGCATGGATTTTTTCTCTTCGATTAAGGCCCTCTTCTCTTCGAGCGCTAGCTTCTTCCCAGCCGCCTCCATCAACAGTTTGAATCTCTGTGCCTTTTTTCCCTCCTTGATGTTTGAACGCTTGATGAATGCCTCCTCCTTCTTGGACAACATGTCCCCGAACCTCTCAGTCATCTTGACCGCCGCACCTTCTCGCTTCATACTCTCCTTCTCCCACTTCTTTCCCTGAAACCCTCTTCTAACATTCTTGGGTGGTTCTTTCGTTGGGTCGGTTGGGTCTTCAGTTTCTTCCTTGGTGGCTTGGGCAGCGGTCTTGGCTATGAATAGGTTCCACTTCGATTGCCCGTTCAACTTCAACTAGCAATGCATGACAATGAAGTTTTTCTTCTCCAACTTCTTGAACACCGTACACGCACGAGAAGGCTATAGAAAAACAGCCAATGATCAACAAAACTATGCATATCCGACTAGTGATCAATAAAATTGTTCATATCCGGTTAGTGATCAACCAACAAAACTATGCATATTTACCTATAAAACTGGGCACATTCGGCCAATAAAAAATATGCATATCCGCCTACATATCCGGCTAGTGATCAACAAAACTATGCATATCCGGCCAATGATCGACAAAACGATGCATGTTCGGCGCCAAAACTCTCCATATTTGGCCAATGATTAACAAAAGAATATCCGGCTACAAATGATCAGTACAACTATGTGTATCCTGCCAGTGATGTACACTTGCTAACAACTTACTTGCTTGGTGATTTGGGCACCACTAGGACACTCTGTGATGAGATGCGCCAACTGGCCGCAATACCTTGACACGGCCTCTTGGATGGTGTACCATCAATGGTTGAGAGACTTTGGTTCGCGGTTGCAGATGACCGTGTTGGAGTAGGGCGTGAAATTCTTGTGTTCGTGGAACCATATGTTAATGTTGACCCAAAAAGTTGAGCCCTTTGCTCCGTGTCATGGATCGAATCGAGGCTAGTGGCCAACCATACATCGCACAACAATTCGTCCTCCCGCATGTTGAAGCTTTCTCCTCTACCCTACTTATTCAGATCGCCGCCAAAACCATCTGGATCATCGTCTTTTTCATCCTTATCCTCCACCACCTCCTCCTCCTTGTTGGGAAACGTAGTAGAAAATAAAAAAATCGCTCTATGATCAACCATGAACACTATGAAGATGCAATAACAGTTTGGATCAGATTGTTACCAAATGCGAGTTGCAACGAAAGAAGACGAGTCGGTATAGATAGTACTTGGAGTCCTTCATGATGGGGAACGAAGCATGAAAATCAAAAAAATCGTACAAAACACCCAAGATCTAATATAAGAGATGCATAGAAACGAGAGGGGAGTGTGGCTACATACCCTTGTGGACCGAAAGCGGAAGATTATATAACATGGTTGATGTAGTCGTACTCTTCGCGATCTGATCGCGATCCAACTAATCTAGTGCCGAACGGACGGCACCTCCGCGTTCAACACACGTGTGGCTCGATGACGTCTCCTCCTTGATCCAGCAAGCAAGAGAGAAGGAGTATATGGGATCTCAACCAGCACGACGGCGTGGTGGAGATGGTGGTGGTGCAATCCCGGCAGGGCTTTGCCTAACGCTGTTGGAACCAATCTGAGGAGAAAATGGAGTTTTGGGAGAAGTAGGGTTGCCGCTGGGGCGTGGGATTTGGTGTGTCCAGCCCCTCCCTCTCCCCCACTATTTATAGGAGGCAAGGAGAAGGGTTGGGGAGCAGACTTGGCCCCTCCTCCAAGGCAGGGGGCGCCGGCCTAGGGAGGAGTCCTCCCTCCCCAAGGCACCTAGGGGGTGCCTTCCCCCATTAGGACTCTTCCCATTTTCCTTGTTCTAGGCACATGGGCCTCTTGGGGCTGGTGCCCCTAGCCCATTTAGGACAGGGCGCACCCCCTACCGCCCATGTGGGCCCCTGGGGGCAGGTGGACCCCCCGGACCCCTTTCAGCACTCCCCGTACAATACCGATAATGCCCGAAACTTTTTTGGCAACCAAAACAGGACTTCCTATATATGAATCTTTACCTCCGAGCCATTCTGGAGCTCCTCGTGATGTCTGGGATCTCATCCAGGACTCCAGACAACATTCGGTTACCAATGCACATATCCAAATACTACTCTAGCGTCATCGAGCGTTAAGCGTGCGGACCCTACGGGTTCGAGAATCATGTAAACATGACCGAGACACCTCTCCAGTTAATAACCAATAGCGGGACCCTGGATGTCCATATTGGTTCCTTCATATTACACGAAGATCTTTATCTGTTGAACCACGATGTCAAGGATTCAGTCAATCCCATATGCAATTCCCTTTGTCTGGTGATATGTTACTTGCCCGAGATTCGATCGTCGGTATCTCCATACCTAGCTCAATCTTGTTACCGGCAAGTCTCTTTACTCATTCCGTAATATAAGATCACATGATTAACTCATTAAGCACATTGCTTGCAAGCTCTTTATGATGTTGTATTACCGAGAGGGCACAAAGATATCTCTCCGGCACACAAAGCGACAAATCCCAGTCTCGGTCCATGCAACCCAACAGACACCTTCGGAGATACCTGTAGAGCACGTTTATGATCACCCAGTTATGAAGTGACGTTTGATAGCACACAAGGCATTCCTCTATTATCTGGGAGTGGCACGATCTCATGGTCTAACGAACATATACTTGACATGAAGAAAGTTGTAGCAAATAACTAAATGATCTGATGCTAAGCTTATGGTTGGGTCTAGTCCATCATATCATTCTCCTAATGATGTGATCCCATTATCAAATGACAATTCATGTCTTTGGTTAGGAAACCTTAACCATCTTTGATCAATGAGCTAGTCTAGTACAAGCATACTAGGGACACAGTGTAGTTTATGTATTCACACATGTATTTAAGTTTTCGGTCAATACAATTCTAGCATGAGTAATAAACATTTATCATGAACGGGAAATATGATAATAACTATTTTATTATTGCCTCTAGGGCATATTTCTAACAGTCTCCCACTTGCACTAGAGTCAATAATCTAGTTCACATATCCATGTGATTAACACCCAATCAGTTCTGGGGTGTGATCATGTTTTGCTTGTGAGAGAGGTTTTAGTCGACAGGTCTGCAACATCCAGATCCGTGTGTACTTTGCAAATCTCTATGTCATACTGTAGATACTGCTACCACACTCCACTTGGAGCTATTCCAAATGATTGCTCCACTATACGTATCCGGTTTGTGACTCAGAGTCATCCGGATCGGTGTCAAAGCTTGCATCGACGTAACCTTTTATGAGGAACTCTTTATCACCTCCATTACCGAGAAACATTTCCTTAGTCCTCTTTAGGCACCTAAGGATAATTTTGACTGATGTCCAGTGATCCACTCTTGGATCACCTTTGTACCCCCTTGCCAGACTCATGGCAAGGCACACATCAGGTATGACACACAACATGGCATGCATTATAGAGCCTATGGTTGAGGCATAGGGAATGACCTTCATCCTTTCTCTTTCTTCTGCTGTGGTCGAGCTTTGAGTCTTACTCAACTTCACACCCTACAATACAGTCCAGAACCCCTTCTTTGACTGATCCATTTTGAACGCCTTCAATATCTTGTCAAGGTATGTGCTCTTTGAAAGTCTTATTAGGCATCTTCATCTATCTCTATAGATCTTAATGCCCAATATGTAAGCATCTTTACCCAGGTCTTCCTTTGAATAACTCCTTTCAAACAACCATTTATACTTTCCAGAAATTCTACATCATTCCCAATCAACAATATGTCATCCATATATACTTATTAGAAATGCTATAGAGCTCCCACTCACTTTCTTGTAAATACAAGCTTCTCCGTAAGTTTGTATAAAACCATAAGCTTTGATCACCTCATCAAAGCGTGTATTCCAACTCCGAGATGCTTGGACCAGTCCATAGATAGATTGCTGGAGCTTGCATACTTTGTTAGCATCTTTAGGATTGACAAAACCTTCCGTCATATACAACTCTTCCTTAAGGAACCCGTTAAGGAATGTTGTTTTGACGTCCATCTTCCAGATTTCATAGTCATAATATGCGGCAATTGCTAACATAATTCTAACAGACTTAAGCATCACTACGAGTGAGAAAGTCTCATCAGAGTCAACCCCTTGGACTTGTCAGAAACCCTTTGCAACAAGTTGAGTTTTATAAACTGTTACATTACCATCAGCGCATGTCTTCTTCTTAAAGATCCATTTATTCTCAATGACTTGTCGGTCGACGGGCAAGTCCACCAAAGTCCACACTTTGTTCTCATACATGGATCCTATCTCGGATTTCATGGCCTCAAGCCATTTGTCAGAATCCGGGCTCATCATTGCCTCTTCATAGTTCGTAGGTTTGCCGTTGTCTAACAACATGACTTCCAGGACTGGATTACCATACCACTCTGGTGTGGAACATATCCTGGTCGATCTACGAAGTTTAGTAGTAACTTGATTTGAAGTTTTATGATCATCATCATTAGCTTCCTCTCTAGTTGATGTAGGCATCACGGGAACTGCTTTCTGTGATGTGCTACTCTCCAGTTCGAGAGAAGGTACAATTACCTCATCAAGTTCTACTTTCCTCCCACTCACATCTTTCGAGAGAAACTCCTTCTCTAGAAAGGACCCATTTTTAGCAAAAAAAATCTTTCCCTCGGATCTGTGATAGAAGGTATACCCAATGGTTTCTTTAGGGTATCCAATGAAGACACATTTCTCAGCTTATCAGGCTGAAGCCTCTTGCCAAAAGCATTGCATCCCCAAACTTTAATAAACATGAAGGAAATATGCCCTAGAGGCAATAATAAAGTTATTATTTATTTCCTTATACCATGATAAATGTTTTTTATTCATGCTAGAATTGTATTAACCGAAAACATAATACATGTGTGAATACATATACAAACATTGTGTCACTAGTATGCCTCTACTTGACTAGCTTGTTGATCAAATATGGTTGAGTTTCCTAACCATAGACATGAGTTGTCATTTGATTAACAGGATCACATCATTAGGAGAATGATGTGATTGACTTGACCCATTCCATTAGCTTAGCACTTGATCGTTTAGTTTGTTGCTATTGCTTTCTTCATGACTTATACATGTTCCTACAACTATGAGATTATGCAACTCCTGTTTACCGGAGGAACACTTTGTGTGCTACCAAACGTCACAACGTAACTGGGCGATTATAAAGGAGCTCTACAGGTGTCTCCAAAGATACATGTTGAGTTGGCGTATTTCGAGATTAGGATTTGTCACTCCGATTGTCGGAGAGGTATCTCTGGGCCCTCTCGGTAATGCACATCACTATAAGCCTTGCAAGCAATGTGCATTACGTAATGAGTAAAGAGACTTGCCGGTAACGAGATTTAACTAGGTATTGAGATACCGACGATCGAATCTCGGGCAAGTAACATACCGATGACAAAGGGAACAACGTATGTTGTTATGCGGTTTGACCGATAAAGATCTTCGTAGAATATGTGGGAGCCAATATGAGCATCCAGGTTCCGCTATTGGTTATTGACCAGAGACATGTCTCGGTCATGTCTACATAGTTCTCGAACCCGTAGGGTCCGCACGCTTAAAGTTAGATGACGGTTATATTATGAGTTTATATGTTTTGATGTACGAAGATAGTTCGGAGTCCCGCATGTGATCACGGACATGACGAGAAGTCTCAAAATGGTCGAGACATGAAGATTGATATATTGGACGACTATATTCGGACACCGGAATGGTTCCGGGGGTTATCAGATGTATACCAGAGTACTCGGGGGTTACCGGAACCTCCCGGGGGGTTAATGGGCCACATGGGCCCAAAGTGGAGCAGAGGAGGGGCGGCGAGGGCTGGCCACGCGCCCCCTCCCCCTCTAGTCCGAATAGGACAAGGAGGAGGGCGGCGCCCCCCTTTCCTTCCTCTCCTCTCTCCCTTCCTTCCCCCTCTCCTACTTGGATAAGGAAAGGAGGGAGTCCTACTCCCGGTGGGAGTAGGACTCCTCCCTGGCGCGCCTCCTCCTGGCCGGCCACCCCCTCCCCCTTGCTCCTTTATATACGGGGGCGGGGGGGGGGGCACCTCTAGACACAACAATTGATCCTTGAGATCTATTAGCCGTGTGCGGTGCCCCCTCCACCATATTCCACCTCGACAATATCGTAGCAGTGCTTAGGCGAAGCCCCGCGTCGGTAGAGCATCATCATCGTCACCACACCGTCGTGCTGACGGAACTCTCCCTCGAAGATCGGCTGGATCGGAGTTCGAGGGACGTCATCGAGCTGAATGTGTGCTGAACTCGGAGGTGCCGTGCATTCGGTACTTGATCGGTCGGATCGTGAAGACATACGACTACATCAACCGCGTTGTGCTAACGCCTCCGCTTTCGGTCTACAAGGGCACGTGGACACACTCTCCCCTCGCGTTGCTATGCATCACCATGATCTTGCGTGTGCGTAGGATTTTTTTTGAAATTACTACGTTCCCCAACAGTGGCATCCGAGCCTGGTTTTATGCGTAGATGTTATATGCACGAGTAGAAAACAAGTGAGTTGTGGGCGATACAAGTCATACTGCTACCAGCATGTCATACTTTGGTTCGGCGGTATTATTGGATGAAGTGGCCCGGACCGACATTACGCGTACGCTTACGCGAGACTGGTTCTACCGACGTACTTTGCACATAGGTGGCTGGCGGGTGTCAGTTTATCCAACTTTAGTTGAACCAAGTGTGGCTACGCCCGGTCCTTGAGAAGGTTAAAACAACACTAACTTGACGAACTATCGTTGTGGTTTTGATGCGTAGGTAAGAACGGTTCTTGCTCAGCCCGTGGCAGCCACGTAAAACTTGGAACAACAAAGTAGAGGACGTCTAACTTGTTCTTGCAGGGCATGTTGTGTATGGTCAAGACGTGATGCTATATTTTATTGTATGAGATGATCATGTTTTGTAACTGAGTTATCGGCAACTGGCAGGAGCCATATGGTTGTCGCTTTATTGTATGCAATGCAATCGCCCTGTAACTGTTTTACTTTATCACTAAGCGGTAGCGACAGTCATGGAAGCAATAGGTGGCGAAACAACAACGATGCTACAATGGAGATCAAGGTGTCGCGCCGGTGACGATGGTGATCATAACGGTGCTTCGAAGATGGAGATCACAAGCACAAGATGATGATGGCCATATCATATCACTTATATTGATTGCATGTGATGTTTATCCTTTATGCATCTTATTTTGCTTTGATTGACGGTAGCATTATAAGATGATCTCTCACTAAATTTCAAGGTATAAGTGTTCTCCTTGAGTATGCACCGTTGCGAAAGTTCTTCGTGCTGAGACACCACATGATGATCGGGTGTGATAGGTTGTACGTTCAAATACAACGGGTGCAAAATAGTTGCACACGCAGAATACTCAGGTTAAATTTGACGAGCCTAGCCTATACAGATATGGCCTCGGAACACTGAGACCGAATGGTCGAGCGTGAATCATATAGTAGATATGATCAACATAGTGATGTTCACCATTGAAAACTACTCCATCTCACGTGATGATCGAACATGGTTTAGTTGATTTGGATCACGTGATCGCTTAGATGATTAGAGGGATGTCTATCTAAGTGGGAGTTCTTAAGTAATATGATTAATTGAACTTAAATTTATCATGAACTTAGTACCTGATAGTATTTTGCTTGTCTATGTTTATTGTAGATAGATGGCTCGTGCTGTTGTTCCATTGAATTCTAATGCGTTCCTTGAGAAAGCTAAGTTGAAAGGTGATGGTAGCAATTACACGGACTAGGTCCGTAACTTGAGGATTATCCTCATTGCTGCACAGAAGAATTACGTCCTGGAAGCACCGCTAGGTGCCTGGCCTGCTGCAGATGCAACTGACGATGTTAAGAACGTCCGGCAGAGCAAAGCTGATGACTACTCGATAGTTCAGTGTGCCATGCTTTATGGCTTAGAACCGGGACTTCAACGACGTTTTGAACATCATGGAGCATATGAGATGTTCCAGGAGTTGAAGTTAATATTTCAAGCAAATGCCCGGATTGAGAGATATGAAGTCTCCAATAAGTTCTATAGCTGCAAGATGGAAGAGAATAGTTATGTCAGTGAACATATACTCAAAATGTTTGGGTATAATAATCACTTGATTCTACTAGGAGTTAATCTTCGTGATGTTAGTGTCATTGACAAAATTCTTCAATCACTGTCACCAAGCTACAAGAGCTTCATGATGAACTATAATATGCAAGGGATGAACAAGACTATTCACGAGCTCTTCGCAATGCTAAAAGCTACGGAGGTAGAAATCAAAAAGGAGCATCAAGTGTTGATGGTCAACAAGACCACGAGTTTCTAGAAAAAGGGTAAAGGGAAGAAGAAAGGGAACTTCAAGAAGAACGACAAACAAGTTGCTTCTCAAGAGAAGAAACCCAAGTCTGGACCTAAGCCTGAGACTGAGTGCTTCTACTGAAAGCAGACTGGTCACTGGAAGCGGAACTGCCCCAAGTATTTGGCGGATAAGAAGGATGGCAAGGTGAACAAAGGTGTATGTGATATACATGTTATTGATGTGTACCTTACTAATGCTCGCAGTAGCACCTGAGTATTTGATACTGGTTCTGTTGCTAATATTTGCAACTCGAAACAGGGACTATGGATTAAGCGAATATTGGCTAAGGACGAGGTGACGATGCGCGTGGGAAATGGTTCCAAATTCGATGTGATCGCGGTAGGCACGCTACCTCTACATCTACCTTCAGGATTATTTTAGACCTGAATAATTGTTATTTGGTGCCAGCGTTGAGCATGAACATTATATCTGGATCTTGCTTGATGCGAGACGGTTATTCATTTAAATCAGACAATAATGGTTGTTCTATTTATATGAGTAATATCTTTTATGGTCATGCACCGTTGAAGAGTGGTCTATTTTTATTGAATCTCGATAGTAGTGATACACATATTCATAATGTTGAAGCCAAAAGATGCAGAGTTGATAATGATAGTGCAACTTATTTGTGGCACTACCGTTGTGTAAAGCGCATGAAGAAACTCCATACTGATGGACTTCCGGAATCACTTGATTATGAATCACTTGGTACTTGCGAACCGTGCCTCATGGGCAAGATGACTAAAACGCCGTTCTCCGGAACTATGCAGCGAGCAACAGATTTGTTGGAAATCATACATACTGATGTATGTGGTCCAATGAACATTGAGGCTCGCGGCGGGTATCATTATTTTCTCACCTTCACAGATGATTTGAGAAGATATGAGTATATCTACTTAATGAAACATAAGTCTGAAACATTTGAAAAGTTCAAAGAATTTCAGAGTGAAGTGGAAAATCATCATAACAAGAAAATAAAGTTTCTACGATCTGATCGTGGAGGAGAATATTTGAGTTACGAGTTTGGTTTACATTTGAAACAATGCGGAATAGTTTCGCAACTCACGCCACCCGGAACACCACAACGTAATGGTGTGTCCGAACATCGTAATTGTACTTTACTAGATATGGTTGATACGTCTCCATCGTATCTATAATTTTTGATTGTTGCATGCCAATATTCTACAACTTTCATATACTTTTGGCAACTTTTTATACTATTTTTGGGACTAACATATTGATCCGGTGCCCAGTGCCAGCTCCTGTCTGTTGCATGTTTTATATTTCGCAGAAAACCCATATCAAACGGAGTCCAAACAGAATAAAAACGGACGGAGAATTATTTTGGAATATTTATGATTTTTGGGAAGAAAAATCAACGCGAGACGGTGCCTGAGGGGGCCAGGAGATAGGGGGGTGCACCCCATGGAGGCAGGCGCGCCCTAGACTCTCCTAGGCCCCACGTAAGGCGGTTGACGCTCTTCTTTTTCCGCAAGAAAGCTAATTTTATGATAAAGATCTGGGCGAAAGATTCACCCCAATCGGAGTTACGGATCTCCGGATATAAAAGAAACGGTGAAGGGGCAGAATCAGGGAACGCAGAAATAGAGAGAGACAGAGAGATAGATCCAATCTCGGAGGGGCTCTCGTCCCTCCCACGCCATGGGAGCCAAGGACCAGAGGGGAAACCCTTCTCCATATAGGGAGAAGGTCAAGGAAGAATAAGAAGAAGGGGGCTCTCTCCCCCTTGCTTTCGGTGGCGCCGGAACGCCGCCGGGGGCCATCATAATCACCGCGATCTTCATCAACAACTTCACCGCCTTCATCACCAACTCTTCCCCCCTCTATGCAGTGGTGTAACTCCTCTCTTACCCACTGTAATGTCTACTTAAACATGGTTCTCAACGCTATATATTATTTCCCGATGATGTATGGCTATCTTATGATGTTTGAGTAGATCCATTTTGTCCTATGGGTTAATTGATGATCGTGATTGGTTTGAGTTGCATGTTTTATTATTGGTGCTGTCCTATGGTGCTCTCCGTGTCGCGCAAGCGTGAGGGATCCCCGCTGTAGGGTTTGCAATATGTTCATGATTTGCTTATGGTGGGTGGCGTGAGTGAACAGAAGCACAAACCCAAGTAAGTAGGTTGTTTGCGTATGGGATAAAGGGGACTTGATGCTTTAATGCTATGATTGGCTTTTACCTTAATGAATCTTTAGTAGTTGCGGATGCTTGCTAGAGTTCCAATCATAAGTGCATATGATCCAAGAAGAGGAAGTATGTTAGCTTATGCCTCTCCCTCAAATAGAATTGCAATAGTGATTACCGGTCTAGTTATCGATTGCTTAGGGACAAATAACTTTCTCGTAACAAAAAGCTCTCTACTAATATTTACTTTATTGCTTCTTTATCTAAACAGCCCCTACCTTTTATTTACGTGCTCTTCGTTATCCTGCAAACCTATCCTACAACACCTACAAAGTACTTCTAGTTTCATACTTGTTCTACGTAAAGCGAACGTCAAGCATGCGTAGAGTTGTATCGGTGGTCGATAGAACTTGAGGGAAAATTTGTTCTACCTTTAGATCCTCGTTGGGTTCGACACTCTTACTTATCGAAAGAGGCTACAATTGGTCCCGTATACTTGCAGGTTATCAAGACCTTTTTCTGGCGCCGTTGCCGGGGAGTCATAGCGTGGGGTGAATATTCTCGTGTGTGCTTGTTTGTTTTATCACTAAGTAATTTTTATTTGCTGTTCTTAGTTGTTCTCTATCTTTAGTTATGGATATGGAACATGAAATACCAAAAAAATTAGGTGTACTTGCTACTCATGGAGATGGGGAACCTCCTAAAACCCTCGATGCTCGTTATGTTCAAGATATTATGTACTACTTTGATAATCCTGAGAAAACCCCATTCAATTATGTTATGGGAGACATGTTGGATCAACGTGAATACTTTAGGGATTATCGCTTGACACAAAAAGGGAAACTATTATGGGATCAAATTCATATGTTACGTTGGTATGTTCGTCAACTATGCTTGATACATGATTATACTTGCTGCTCTAGGATGAAGGCTCCACACCTTACATTTTCATGCAAATTTAATGATAATGAAACCTTAGCTTCTTATACAAATGGTATCTATGATTACTATGATGTGGAACAAATAGAAGAATTTGTTGCTTTTATGTGTGCTTATGAGATTGAATCTATGTTTAAAGAGTTTGATGATTTTGATAATTCATTTTATGGACCTGAAAATTTTGCTATACTTAAATATTGTTATAAGAATTATGAATACAATTACAATATTGATGCATTTATTGAGAAAGTCTCCGTTGTCCAAGAAGAGACTAATATTTTGCAGGAGCTATGGAAGAAGAAATTGATGAAATTGTGAGCTCATTGGATGAAAAAGATGATGAGGAGAGCGAAGAACAAAAGGAGGAAGAGATGATTAGCTACCCGTGCCCACCTTCTAATGATAGTAACTCTTCAACTCATACATTGTTTAATTCCCCTTCGTGCTTACCGAAGGATGATTGCTATGATGATTGTTATGATCCTGTTGATTCTCTTGAAATATACATTTTTGATGATGCTTGCTATGCTTGTGGCCAAGATGCCAATATGAATTATGCTTATGGAGATGAACTTGCTATAGTTCCTTATGTTAAACATGAAATTGTTGCTATTGCACCCACACATGATAGTCCTATTATCTTCTTGAATTCTCCCGACTACACTATATCGGAGAAGTTTGTGCTTACTAAGGATTATATTGATGGGTTGCCTTTTACCGTTGCACATGATGATTTTGATAGATATAATATGCATGTGCTTGTTGCTCCTACTTGCAATTATTATGAGAGAGGAACTATATCTCCACCTCTCTATGTTTCCAATATGATAAAATTGCAAGAAACTGTTTATACTATGCATTGGCCTTTACTTTGTGTGCATGAATTGTTCTTTTACGACATGTCGATGCATAGGAAGAGAGTTAGACTTCATTGTTGCATGGCATATGTTACTTTGTGCTCACTACTAAATTACAAATCATTGTTAATTAAAATTGGCTTTGATATACCTTGGGATCTGGGTGGATTCATTACTTAAGCACTATATGCCTAGCTTAATGGCTTTAAAAAAACGCTGCCAGGGAGACAACCCGAAAGTTTTAGAGAGTCATTTATTTCTGTTGAGTGCTTTTATATAGTTTAAAAATAAAAAAATAAATAGGGGAACTCAAAACTTTTCAAAAAGGAAAGTGAAAGTGAGAAAGACAAGCATTGTTGAAGTGGGAGCTAGCCTTGAACTTTGTTCATGCTCACGGAAACTTTGTGAATCTTGATTACAGAAACTTTTCATCAAAAATTATTATCCCCTTGTACACTTCCATTGTATTATAAAAATAATGTGCTAAGGTTTGCCTTTAGGATGTTTACAATGCTTGTTGGTTTGTACGGTGCAGGACAAAAACTTTGGATGTAATGCGCGATTTTTCATTTTTTGCTGGAACGTCAAACGGTTCTGATTCTTTTTGAACTGTATTTCTGTACAAGTGTTTTATTTTTCCTAATTTTGGTAGAATTTTTGGGGTAACAGAGGTATGGTGAATGTTTAGATTGCTACAGACTGTTCTGTTTTTGATAGATTCTGTTTTTGATGCATAGTTTGCTTGTTTTGATGAATCTATCAATTTCTATCAGTGGATTAAGCCATGAAAAAGTTATGTTAAAGTAGACACAATGCAAAAAAAATATGAATTGGTTTGCTACAGTACTTAGAGTAGTGATTTGCTTTATTATACTAACGAATCTTACCGAGTTTTCTGTTGAAGTTTTGTGTGGATGAAGTGTCTAATCGAGGAGGTCTTGATATGAGGAAAAGGAAGAGAGGCAAGAGCTCAAGCTTGGGGATTCCCAAGGCACCCCAAGTAAATATCAAAGGATACTCAAGCATCTAAGCTTGGGGATGCCCCGGGAGGCATCCCCTCTTTCTTCAACAAGTATCGGTATGTTTTCGGATTCGTTTCGTTCATGCGATATGTGCAAGTCTTGGAGCGTCTTTTGCATTTAGTTTTCATTTTTCTTTTATGCACCATGCTGGTATGAGATAGTCCTTGGTTGATTTATAGAATGCTCACTGCACTTCACTTAAATCTTTTGAGTATGGCTTTATAGAATGCTTCATGTGCTTCACTTATATCATTTGAAGTTTGGATTGCCTGTTTCTCTTCACATAGAAAACCGCCATTTGTAGAATGCTCTTTTGCTTCACTTATATTTGTTAGAGCGTGGGCATATCTTTTGTAGAAAGAATTAAACTCTCTTGCTTCACTTATATCTATTTAGAGAGATGACAAGAATTGGTCATTCACATGGTTAGTCATAAAATCCTACATAAACTTGTAGATCGCTGAATATGATATGTTTGATTCCTTGCAATAGTTTTGCGATATAAAGATGGTGATATTGGAGTCATGCTAGTGGGTGGTTGTGGATTGTAGAGACACTTGTGTTGAGGTTTGCAAGTCCCGTAGCATGCACGTATGGTAACCATTGTGTGACAAATTTGAAGCATGGGGTGTTTCTTTGATTGTCTTCCTTATGAGTGGCGGCCGGGGACGAGCGATGGTCTTTTCCTACCAATCTATCCCCCTAGGGGCATGCGTAGTTGTACTTTGCTTCAAGGGCTAATAAATTTTGCAATAAGTATATGAGTTCTTTATGACTAATGTGAGTCCATGGATTATACGCACTTTTACCTTTCCATCATTGCTAGCCTCTTCGGTACCGTGCATTGCCCTTTCTCACCTTGAGAGTTGGTGCAAACTTCACCGGTGCATCCAAACCCCATGATACGATACGCTCTATCACAGATAAGCCTCCTTATATCTTCCTCAAAACATCCACCATACCTACCTATCATGGCATTTCCATAGCCATTCCGAGATATATTGCTATGCAACTTCCATCATCATCATATACATGACTTGAGCATTTATTGTCATATTGCCTTGCATGATCGTAAGATAGCTAGCATGATGTTTTCATGGCTTGTCCGTTTTTTGATGTCATTGCTATGCTAGATCGTTGCACATCCCGGTACACTGCCGGAGGCATTCATATAGAGTCATATCTTTGTTCTAGTATCGAGTTGTAATATTGAGTTGTAAGTAAATAAAGGTGTGATGATCATCATTATAGAGCATTGCCCCATGAAAAAAAGGAAAAAAAAGGAAAGGCTAAAGAAGCCTAAATAAAAAAGGGGGCCAAAGAAGCCCACCTAAAAAAATAAAAATAAAAAAAAGAAAAAAGAAAAATAAAAATAAAAGGGGCAATGTTACTATCCTTTTACCACACTTGTGCTTCAGATTAGCACCATGTTCTTCATATAGAGGGTCTCCTATGTTATCACTTTCATATACTAGTGGGAATTTTCATTATAGAAGTTGGTTTGTATATTCCAACGATGGGCTTCCTCAAATGCCCTAAGTCTTCATGAGAAAGCAAGTTGGATGCACACCCACTTAGTTTCTTTTGTTGAGCTTTCATACACTTATAACTCTTAGTGCATCCGTTGCATGGCAATCCCTACTCCTCACATTGACATCAATTGATGGGCATCTCCATAGCCCGTTGATTAGCCGCGTCGATGTGAGACTTTCTCCCTTTTTGTCTTATCCACATAAACCTCCACCATCATATTCTATTCCACCTATAGTGCTATATCCATGGCTTGCACTCATGTATTGCGTGAGGGTTGAAAAAGCTGAAGTGCGTTAAAAAGTATGAACCAATTGCTCGGCTTGTCATCGGGGTTGTGCATGATGGGAGCATTTTGTGTGAAAAAAATGAAGCATGGAAAAACTATATGATTTTGTAGGGATAAGCTTGCTTTGGCCTTGTTGTTTTGGAAAGACATGATTGCTTTATTAGTATGCTCGAAGTATTATCGTTTTTATGTGAAATGATAGACTATTGCTTTGAATCACTCGTGTCTTAATATTCATGCCATGATTAGACATATGATCAAGATTATGGTAGGTAGCATTCCACATCGAAAATTATCTTTTTTATCATTTACTTACTCGAGGACGAGCAGGAATTAAGCTTGGGGATGCTGATACGTCTCTGTCGTATCTATAATTTTTGACTGTTCCATGCCAATATTCTACAACTTTCATATACTTTTGGCAACTTTTTATACTATTTTGGGGACTAACATATTGATCCAGTGCCCAGTGCCAGTTCCTGTCTATTGCATGTTTTATGTTTCGCAAAAAAACCATATCAAACGGAGTCCAAACGGGATAAAAACGGACGGAGAATTATTTTGGAATATTTATGATTTTTGGGAAGTAAAATCAACGCGAGACGGTGCCCGAGGGGGCCAGGAGATAGGAGGGCGCGCCCCAGGGAGGCAGGCGCGCCCTGGACTCTCCTGCCCCCCCTCCCCCCCGTAAGGCGGTTGACGCTCTTCTTTTGCCGCAAGAAAGCTAATTTTATGAGAAATATCTGGATGAAAGATTCACCCCAATCGGAGTTACGGATCTCCGGATATAAAAGAAACGGTGAAGGGGCAGAATCAGGGAACGCAGAAACAGAGAGAGACAGAGAGATAGATCCAATCTCGGAGGGGCTCTCGCCCCTCCCATGCCATGGGAGCCAAGGACCAGAGGGGAAACCCTTCTCCTATCTAGGGAGAAGGTCAAGGAAGAAGAAGAAGAAGAAGGGGGGCTCTCTCCCCCTTGCTTTCGGTGGCACCGGAACACCGCCGGGGGCCATCATCATCACCGTGATCTTTCATCAACAACTTCACCGCCTTCATCACCAACTCTTCCCCCCTCTATGCAGCGTGCAACTCCTCTCTTACCCGCTGTAATCTCTACTTAAACATGGTGCTCAACGCTATATATTATTTCCCAATGATGTATGGCTATCTTATGATGTTTGAGTAGATCCGTTTTGTCCTATGGATTAATTGATGATCGTGATTGGTTTGAGTTGCATGTTTTATTATTGGTGCTGTCCTATGGTGCTCTTCGTGTCGCGCAAGTGTGAGGGATCCCTGCTGTGGGGTTTGCAATATGTTCATGATTTGCTTATGGTGGGTGGCGTGAGTGAACAGAAGCACAGACCCGAGTAAGTAGGTTGTTTGCATATGGGATAAAGGGGACTTGATGCTTTAATGCTATTGTTGGGTTTTACCTTAATGAATCTTTATTAGTTGCGGATGCTTGCTAGAGTTCCAATCATAAGTGCATATGATCCAAGAAGAGAAAGTATGTTAGCTTATGCCTCTTCCTCAAATAGAATTGCAATAGTGATTACCGGTCTAGTTATCGATTGCCTAGGGACAAATAACTTTCTCGTAACAAAAAGCTCTCTACTAATATTTACTTTATTGCTTCTTTATCTAAACAACCCCTACCTTTTATTTACGTGCTCTTTATTATCTTGCAAACTTATCCTACAACACCTACAAAGTACTTCTAGTTTCATACTTGTTCTAGGTAAAGCGAATGTCAAGCGTGCGTAGAGTTGTATCGGTGGTCGACAGAACTTGAGGGAATATTTGTTCTACCTTTAGCTCCTCGTTGGGTTCGACACTCTTACTTATCGAAAGAGGCTACAATTGACCCCATATACTTGCGGGTTATTAATGGTGCGATCTATGATGTCTCTTACTGATTTACCGCTATTTGTTTTGGGGTTATGCTTTAGAGACGGCCGCATTCACGTTAAATAGGGCACCATCAAAATCCGTTGAGACGATGCCTTATGAACTGTGGTTTGGCAAGAAACCAAAGTTGCCGTTTCTTAAAGTTTGGGGCTGCGATGCTTATGTGAAGAAACTTCAACCAGATAAGCTCGAACCCAAATCGGAGAAATGTGTCTTCATAGGATACCCAAAGGAGACTATTGGGTACACCTTCTAGCACAGATCTAAAGACAAGACTTTTGTTGCTAAATTTGGATCCTTTCTAGAGGAGTTTCTCTCGAAAGAAGTGAGTGGGAGGAAAGTAGAACTTGATGAGGTAACTGTACCTGCTCCCTTATTGGAAAGTAGTTCATCACAGAAACCGGTTCCTGTGACAACTACACCAATTGGTGAGGAAGCTAATGATATTGATGATGAAACTTCAGATCAAGTTACTACCGAACCTCGTAGGTCAACCAAAGTAAGATCCGCACCAGAGTGGTACGGTAATCCTATTCTGGTGGTCATGTTACTTGACCATGGCGAACCTACGAACTATGAGGAAGCAATGATGAGCCCAGATTCCGCAAAATGGCTTGAGGCCATGAAATCTGAGATGGGATCCATGTATGAGAACAAAGTATGGACTTTGGTTGACTTGCCCGATGATCGGCAAGCTATCGAGAATAAATGGATCTTCAAGAAGAAGACTGACGTTGATGGTAATGTTACTGTCGACGAAGCTCGACTTGTTGCGAAAGGTTTTCGACAAGTTCAAGGGGTTGACTACGATGAGACTTTCTCACCCGTAGCGATGCTTAAGTCTGTCCGAATCATGTTAGCAATTGCCACATTTTATGATTATGAAATATGGAAAATGGATGTCAAAACTGCATTCCTGAATGGATTTCTATAAGAAAAGTTGTATATGATGCAACCAGAAGGTTTTGTCGATCCAAAAGGTGCTAACAAAGTGTGCAAGCTCCAGCGATCCATTTATGGACTGGTGCAAGCCTCTCGGAGTTGGAATAAACGCTTTGATAGTGTGATCAAAGCATATGGTTTTATACAGACTTTTGGAGAAGCCTGTATTTACAAGAAAGTGAGTGGGAGCTCTGTAGCATTACTGATATTATATGTAGATGACATATTGTTAATTGGAAATGATATATAATTTCTGGATAGCATAAAAGGATACTTGAATAAAAGTTTTTCAATGAAAGACCTCGGTGAAGCTGCTTATATATTAGGCATCAAGATCTATAGAGATAGATCAAGACGCTTAATTGGACTTTCACAAAGCACATACCTTGATAAAGTTTTGAAAAAGTTCAAAATGGATCAAGCAAAGAAAGGGTTCTTGCCTATATTACAAGGTGTGAAGTTGAGTCAGACTCAATGCCCAACCACAGCGGAAGATAGAGAGAAAATGAAAGATGCTCCCTATTCTTCAGCCATAGGCTCTATCATGTACGCAATGCTGTGTACTAGACCTGATGTATGCTTAGCAATAAGTTTAGCAGGGAGGTACCAAAGTAATCCAGGAGTGGATCACTGGACAACGGTCAAGAATATCCTGAAATACCTGAAAAGGACTAAGGATATGTTTCTTGTTTATGGAGGTGACAAAGAGCTAGTCGTAAATGGTTACGTTGATGCAAGCTTTGACACTGATCCGGATGATTCTAAATCACAAATCGGATACGTGTTTATATTGAACGGTGGAGCTGTCAGTTGGTGCAGTTCTAAACAAAGTGTCGTGGCGGGATCTACATGTGAAGCGGAGTACATAGCTGCTTCAAAAGCAGCAAATGAAGGAGTCTGGATGAAGGAGTTCATATCCGATCTAGGTGTCATACCTAGTGCATCGGGTCCAATGAAAATCTTCTGTGACAATACTGGTGCAACTGCCTTGGCAAAGGAATCCATATTTCACAAGAGGACCAAGCACATCAAGAGACGCTTCAATTCCATCTGGGACCAAGTCCAGGTGGGAGACATAGAGATTTGCAAGATACATATAGATCTGAATGTTGCAGGCCCGTTGACTAAGCCTCTTCCACGAGCAAAACATGATCAGCACCAAGGCTCCATGGGTGTTAGAATCATTACTGTGTAATCTAGATTATTGACTCTAGTGCAAGTGGGAGACTGAAGGAAATATGCTCTAGAGGCAATAATAAAGTTATTATTTATTTCCTTGTATCATGATAATGTTTATTATTCATGCTAGAATTGTATTAACCGGAAACAAAAACATGTGTGAATACATAGACAAACATTGTGTCACTAGTATGCCTCTACTTGACTAGCTCGTTGATCAAAGATGGTTGAGTTTCCTAACCATAGACATGAGTTGTCATTTGATTAACGGGATCACATCATTAGGAGAATGATGTGATTGACTTGACCCATTCCATTAGCTTAGCACTTGATCGTTTAGTATGTTGTTATTGCTTTCTTCATGACTTATACATGTTCCTACAACTATGAGATTATGCAACTCCCGTTTACCGGAGGAACACTTTGTGTGTGATGTCTACTACACAACCTTCTTCTTGTAGACGTTTTTGGGCCTGCAAGTGCACATGTTTGTAGGACAGTAGAAAATTTCCCTCAAGTGGATGACCTAAGGTTTATCAATCCGTAGGAGGCGTAGGATGAAGATGGTCTCTCTCAAGCAACCCTGCAACCAAATAACAAAGAGTCTCTTGTGTCCCCAACACACCCAATACAATGGTAAATTGTATAGGTGCACTAATTCGGCGAAGAGATGGTGATACAAGTGCAATATGGATAGTAGATATAGGTTTTTGTAATCTGAAAATATAAAAACAGCAAGGTAACAAATGATAAAAGTGAGCATAAACGGTATTGCAATGATAGGAAACAAGGCATAGGGTTCATACTTTCACTAGTGCAAGTTCTCTCAACAATAATAACATAGATAGATCATATAACAATCCCTCAACATGCAACAAAGAGTCACTCCAAAGCCACTAATAGCAGAGAACAAACAAAGAGATTATGGTAGGGTACGAAACCACCTCAAAGTTATTCTTTCGGATCAATCTATTCAAGAGTTCGTACTAGAATAACACCTTAAGATACAAATCAACCAAAACCCTAATGTCACCTAGATACTCCATTGTCACCTCAAGTATCCGTGGGCATGATTATACGATATGCATCACACAATCTCAGATTCATCTATTCAACCAACACAAAGTACTTCAAAGAGTGCCCCAAAGTTTCTACCGGAGAGTCAAGACAAAAACGTGTGCCAACCCCTATGCATAGGTTCATGGGCGGAACCCGCAAGTTGATCACCAAAACATACATCAAGTGGCACGTGAAATCCCATTGTCACCACAGATAAGCATGGCAAGACATACATCAAGTGTTCTCAAATCCTTAAAGACTCAATCCGATAAGATAACTTCAAGAGGAAAACTCAATTTATCACAAGAGAGTAGAGGGGGGAGAAAACATCATAAGATCCAACTATAATAGCAAAGCTCGCGATACATCAAGATTGTGCCATAGAGAGAACACGAGAGAGAGAGAGAGAGAGAGAGATCAAACACATAACTACTGATACATACCCTCAGCCCCGAGGGTGAACTACTCCCTCCTCGACATGGATAGCACCGAGATGATGAAGATGGCCACCGGTGATGGATTCCCCCTCCGACAGGTGCCGGAACGGGCTCCCGAGAGGTTTTTGGTGGCTACAGAGGCTTGCGGCGGCGGAACTCCCGATCTATCTTGATATTCGATGGTTTTAGGGTATGTGGACTTATATAGGCGAAAGAAGTCGATCGGGGGAGCCTCGAGGGGCCCACGAGAGGGGAGGGCGCGCCCAGGGGGGTGGGCGCGCCCCCTATCTCGTGGCTTCCTCGATGCTCCCCTGGCTTGCACTCCAAGTTTCCTGGGTCACGTTCATTCAAAAATCATGCTGCCAAAGGTTTCATTCCATTTGGACTCTGTTTGATATTCCTTTTCTTCGAAACACTGAAATAGACAATAAAACAGCAAGATGGGCTGGGCCTCGGGCTAATAGGTTAGTCCCAAAGTAATATAAAAGGTATAATAAAGCCCGTAAACATTCAAAACACATAATAATATAGCATGAATGCTTCATAAATTATAGATACGTTGGAGACGTATCAGCATCCCCAAGCTTAATTCCTGCTCGTCCTCGAGTAGGTAAATGATAAAAGAAAGAATTTATAAAGTGTGAATGCTAGAAGGTGCACAAGTTTGATCAATGATAATTTCAATCACCTTTTCTAGCATGATTATATGTCATGATAGTAGTTCATCTCATGAAACTTCTCACGAACAAGTAACAAGCAATTCACATATTAAAGCATAGACCATAAAACTAGCAAACTTCATTCTTAGTCATCAAACAATTACAATTCATCTTAGTTTCAGGAAGGGTCTAGGTCAGAGCTTTGATTTAGCAAACTTCACATACTCAACTATCATATAGTCTTCTACAATTGCTAACACTCACGCAATACTAATGGTTATGCAGTTTTAATCGGACACTGAGAAAGATAGGGGCTTATAGTGTTGCCTCCCAACGTATTCACCTTTGGGTGATGTCAACAATAATAGGTCATGCTAACTTACATCCAATTGGATATATATATATATACATACATAAACACTATTCTAATCACGGGATCAGAATAATATTCTGATCACAACCTGAACTGCACGAGTAACGCACCTAAACTTCTCTCTGTACGAACCCGACCTTCGGGCTATCTTCGCAACCGTGCCTTCTACCGCGACTTTTTCTGGTTAGTCGTGTTCCATGTGATGTAAGTGTAATTTTCAAACGATTTTTAGCAACTAAATACTCGTTTTAGATAGGAATCTCGCTCATAGGCGGATTTTGCACTCGGGTCGTGAAGAACTCGCGTTTTTTGCGATTTTACTGCCTGAGTTGTTCGACCTGAACTTCCCCCTGTGCTAGGTTGAACTTCCCGCAACATTGCTCAAATAGGGCTTGCTATATACCGTTGGAAAGCTATGGACACGAGTATCATGACCCAAGTTAAATTTTTCGCAAAATGTAAGCGGTTTAAGAGCAGTTTTGAAAACCGTTTTTTCTTCACACAAAAAATGTGAATCATAATTTCGATCGCATTTCTAAACCGTTTATCGGAATGAGGCATATAATATGGCGTTGGAAAGCTGCTGCAAAGCTGCTCCTTCCACATGTTGAAAGTTTTTTCTAATTCCCTATGGTTAAAGAGTAATTTGAAAAAACGTAAAATTTCGTAAACCAAATAGCTGAGTTCGTTTTTTCGATGTCATTTCTAAACGGCTAATCCAATGAAGGCATATGATATGGCATTGGAAAGCTTATGAAAATGCGCTACTTTTTCATGTTGAAAGTTTTTTCTAATTTTGAATGGTTTAGGAGTAATTTAGAAAATGGTCTAAGTCTTACCGAGTTCGTATTTTTGAGCTAATTTTTTAACCATGCGTCCGAATGCATCAAATGATATGGCGTTAGAAAGCCTGAACAAACTCGAAACTTTTTGGTATGTATTGTTTCTCCCAATTCTTTACGGTTTTAAGTCAGTTTCGAAAATGGCGAAAAACGTATTTTCGCCGTAATTTCTACAAACTTTATCGGAATTGGGCAAATAATATACCGTTGAAAAGCTACGAAAAATGCGAAACTTTTTCATGTTGATGGTTTTCTCTGATTCCTAGCCGTTTTCAAGTAATTCCGAAAACGGCAGGATCATTCGTTCTGCCTCTACCGCGAAACAGATTGTTCGAAAATGCACCGCGTGAAGAACCTGAACTTCTCGGTGCGTGTACCTGAACTTCACTCTGTTTTTCACGTGATTTTTTTGCTCGTAGATCTTCATCCACTGCTCGTTGCTCTCCATCCCACTCACGGGAATTGAACGGGTGATACACCGATGGAAAGCTGCTGTAAACACATAACTTTCCCGTGCTGATCATTTTTTCATACTCGCGACGATTTTGAAAGTTTTTCATCTGAAATTCATTTAGCGTAGTAGTTGAACTTCCTGTTGTTTTCACCTTGAACTTCTGGGACGTATTTTTGTTTGCAATTTTCTCATCCATTCGTAAGTGTTACACAAATAATATTCCCTTTTGTACAAACGTCTCTCACAATAATTTCTTTAACTTTCTCCGACCAAGGACTTGAACTTACACAAATGATATTACCGTCGTTTCGAGGTAGATTAGAAAATGGCGAGATCATGATTTCTGCGTTCATCATGAACGGAAATGCACTGCGTGAAGTAGTTGAACTTCTGGAGCATGTCTGTTTGAACTTCACTCTATTTTTTGACGTGATGTTTTTCACCCGTAATTCTCAAACCACTTACCATAATTGAGCAAATGATATACCGATGGAAAGCTATTAAAAACACGCAACTTTTTTGTGTTGATGAGTTTTTCATACTCGCAACGGTTCAAAATATATTTTTGAATGCGTAAAACAACGTCTTTTTTGCCTGTTTTTTACATGTAACTGAAGGTCGGACGTCTCACACTAGAGATCTCGAACTTCACCAGGAGTAGCACGTGAACTTCTAGCAACAAAATCTTTTAAGCTTTTTGTTTTCTATTCTTATTTTCCTATCTGAAATGCATTTCGTGTAGTAGTTGAACTTCCAGCTATTTTCATCTTGAACTTCTGTCATGTTTTTTAGTTCAACCTCTCTCACAAATTTTTTTTGAACTTCCCCGGACAGAGCACTTGAACTTGTAGCAACAACTTTTTTAGAAGTTATTTTATTTTTGAACTTCTTGTTTCCATTCTTTAATAACGAGATAAATCTGAGTTTTCTATAATCATCAAACTTCTGCATCTTTTTAATTTGGACTTCCTTGTTTTATTTCTTAATTTTTTCTATGAAATTTTGAAGCAGTCTATTTTTTAAAAGTTGAACTTCTTGTTTCCATTCTTTAATAACGAGGAAAATCTGAGTTTTCTATAATCGTCGAACTTCTCCATCTTTTTAATTTGGACTTCCTGGTTTTATTTCTTAATCTTTTTATGAAATTTTGAAGCGCCCTATTTTTAAAAGTTGAACTTTTTGTTATTTTATTTTTGAGCTTCTTTGTTTCCATTCTTTAATAACGAGGAAAATCTGAGTTTTCTATAATCATCGAACTTTGTCATCTTTTTAATATGGACTTCCTTGTTTTATTTCTTAATCTTTTTTTACAAAATTTTGAAGCGCTGTATTATTAAAAGTTAAACTTCTTGTTTCCATTCTTTAATAACGAGGAAAATCTGAGTTTTCTATAATCATCGAACGTGTCCATCTTTTTAATATGGACTTCCTGGTTTTATTTCTTAATCTTTTTTTACAAAATTTTGAAGCGCTCTATTATTAAAAGTTGAACTTCTTGTTTCATTTTTTAATAACAAGGAAAATCTGAGTTTTCTATAATCATCGAACTTGTTCATATTTTTAATATGGACTTCCTGGTTTTATTTCTTAATCTTTTTTAAGTTGAACTTCGTCATTTTTATTCTTTAGTAACAAGGAAAATCTGAGTTTTTTTTAAATATCGAACTTCTCTATTTTTCTAATTTGGACTTCTTGGTTTATTCTTTCAGTGACGGCAAAATCCTAGTTTTGTAATAAATATTGAACAGTTTCGTTATTTAAATTTGAAAATTTAGAGTTTTTTTTAGAAATGTTGATAATCCCGTTTTTGGATCTGTTGTATGCTGAAAAGACACTTTTTGAGAGGAAAAAAAATAGTGGTACATCTTTGTGAACACATGAAACTATGAGGCAATAATATTTTAACTTGACCCTAAAACTTGACCTTCTCGAACACAACTTCTTGACATTCAGAAAATAAATAAATAAAATGAAAAAAATACACAGTTGTAGAATAGATCAATTTCTTTCTATTTTTTATATGAAATCTCATTCGCATATGAGAAAGTAGTGCCTCGGCTTTTATTCATTTTTTAACAAATGATAAATTACGTCCAGTTTCTTTCTGTGGAATTTCGATAAATGAAAATCAAGTCGGATGCTCAAACATAAAGAAACAATCAAGAGTTTACTGTCACGCAGACCTTTATACAGAGCAAAACTTTCATCGGTGGATTTTGGACAAAGCGATGCTCTTTTACCCCACTAGGTGTTCTCTAAAACCAAAATGATCTTGTCCTTTGAGCAGCGATCTTGCAATCTCCAACTCGCAATCCTCCTTTTCGTCTTCTTCCGTGTGTGCCCATATCCCAAGATCTACTAGTTCTAGCAACCTCGTTTGTGTAAAATAAAAGCACAAATGTGGTATAGTGCACTGGAAAAGCTCTCTGGTGATACTACAAAAAAAATCTCTTTGAACCTCGTTTCCCCATTATCTCCAAACTGCATTCCGCTTAAAATCTTTTGTGTGATTTGCTTCTGCAAAATATGACGACCTGGTTCATCATGGTGGTGCCTGAAACGCAAGGATCGATAGAAGCACCCAAGAAGAATTAGAACTCCACGGTGTTGATTCATTTTGGAGAAGAAAACTCATGTTTTCCATTTTTTGAAGGACCTTTGAAATGAACCAACATATCACTACTTTTTTGCACCTCCAAGTATTTCTGAACTTCAGACAAGAAAATAACATAGAAAACAATACATAACTGAACATAGTATAGTAACAGGGAACAACATGTGAGCGAGATGGAGAGAAAATGTACCTTGGGGCGTCGATGTGCTAGGCAGCCGCACGCCATAGCTGCCGGGCGGGGGAGGTGTATTTGTACGCTGCATGCAGTCTGTACAAGAGATGGTCAAGGGCAGCTTCATTGTCCATTGCTGAACCTGCAAGTCGATGGAGAAGTCCTCCAAGGAGCATTTGTTGATGTGAACAGGAAGCATTATTTCACCCAAAAGCTGTTGAAAAATCATAGTGCAAATTCATTTAGGTATATATCAACAGAAGTCCAGAAGAAGGTGGGGCACAAGTCCAGAATATGAGGAACACTTGCCGCCGGAATATTTGGAGGAGCGTGCACGACATTTATTTGGTGCAAGGGCCTGAACTCAAAGCTCTGCATCAGTGAGGAGCTGGGCCGAGAACCTTGAACGGTGCTGGCATGGCCGCAGAGTCAGGGTAGCTCTGATTTTCATTTGTGGCCAAGGAGCATTGGGTGCGGGGGCGGCCGTGGTTGGCGTGGCAACGCAAAAGGGAGGAGATGCAGGGAGGCGTTGGAGACTAACCAAGGTGACGCACCAGCGACGAATCAGACTAAACTCTGACCGGTGAACTTCGCGCGACGGCATAGTCGACCTGCAGTAGCACGGGGGGAGACCTGGATGGGATCTGCTCCCCGGTCGGGAGATGCTACGATGGGGATCCGAGGCAGCGCCGGCACAGGTGGTCGCCGGCCGATGGTTGGCCGTCAGAACAGAAAAAGTTATGACGACCATGTCTAGCTCACCGTAGGAAGGGAAAAGGAAAGGGCAGGCCGTCGGTGACCTCCGGCAAGCACGAGATGCTCCCTGAGCACGGGATCTCGACTAACGTAATGGACGGTAGCCTCGAGCAGGGAAGTTTGACGGCGGCCTCAAGCATGGCGACGACATCCGCCTGGTGGAACGAGGGTGGAGGCAGGGTCCGACGTGTGGTGGAGGCAGCCGGCGTCCGGGTCGGTCCCTAGGGACGGATCCGCGGCCAGCGGCGTCCAGTTGGCCAGATCTATGGATGGGCAATGGCTCCAGTCGACGTATCCGATCATCAGGGAGAGGAGAGGAACTGGCGGCGGTGCGCTGGGAGCATCGGGGTGAGGCATGGTCCTGGCGGAAGTAGATGGGAAGAGGGTCGAGGAGCGGCGGCGGGGGTCCGGGAGGCCGCACGGCGGCGGGGATTCCAGGAGGCCGCGCGATGGCGGAGGGCCCCGGCAGGTCACGCGGCGGCGGGGTGGTCCGTATGGCAATGGGATCAGAGGATCGGGGGAACGTGGCCTAGTGAATCGAGCAGTTCGGGTCGGGGTGTTTTTTTTGCCGTGCGTTCAGGGAATCCGGGAATGTCTTCGCGGCCGCTTATAGAGGTGTTGTGATCAGAATAACTATTCTAATCCTGGGATTACATAGTGTTACTTTATATATATATATATATATATTTATATATATATATATATATATATATATATATATATATATATATATATATGGAAAATACATCCTACCACCCGGTGGTAGTTACCCCACATATCTCATATACTAGCATGTGGTACTATATATACTATTTTATTATATTAAATATGTTCGTATACTATATTTAAGATCTTTCAAAACAAGTTACATGAAAAAATTGCATATGAGCCCATAGTTTTTGTTATATTTGTGAAATACGTACATATTTGTATGTAAAAAAGAGCATACTCAAAAAATGGTACATACTACCTAAAAATTTGTATATATACTATCTAATCGTTGTTATATACTACATACTACATGTATATACTATCGATTTCAACAGATACTACATACAACATACAAAACGCAAGTGGTGGTAACTACCACTGCTTGTAGGAAACATTTGTCCTATATATATATATATATATATATATATATAACACGAGGTGCTTGCCAAAGGATAAAATGAAAAAAAGGGAAAGATGAAGATCACCTTGACTCTTGCATAAAAGTAAAAAATAGGCTCTTCGCAGAGGGAAGCAGGGATTTGCAGAGGTGCCAGAGCTCAATTTTGAAATAGAGATAAATAATTTTGAGAGGTATGATCTCATTGTCAACATAACAACGAAGAGTTCCCAATATCTTCCATACTACATACATTATAGGCGGTTCCCAAACAGAATGGTAAATTTTTTTACTCCCCCTCCACCAACAATCATCAATCCATGGCTTGCCCGAAACAATGGGTGCCTCCAACTAACATCAAATCTCGGGGAGTTTTGTTTGCAATTATTTTTGATTTGATTTTGATCTTTTGATCATGGGACTGGGCATCCCGGTTACCAGACATTTTACTCGTGAATGATGAGCGGAGTCCACTCATCTTGAGAATAACCCACCTAGCATGGAATATACTGACAACCCCTAGTCGCTACATGAGCGATTCGGGCATACAAAACAGATTATTATTTGAAGGTTTAGAGTTTGGCACATGCAAATTTACTTGAAACGGCAGGTAAATACCGCATATAGGTAGGTATGGTGGACACTCACGGAAAAAACTGGGTTTAAGGATATTTGGAAGCACAAGTAGTATCTCTACTTGGTGCAAGGATTTTGGCTAGCATGAGGGGGAAAGGCAAGCTCAACATGTTTGATCGATCCATGACAATATACTTTAACTGAGATGTGAGAAAACATAACCCATTACATTGTCTTCCTTGTCCAACATCAACTCTTTAGCATGTCATACTTAATGAGTGCTCACAATTATAAAAGATGTCTAAGATAGTATATTTATATGTGGAATCTCTCTTCCTTAAATATTTTTTCATGAATTGTTCAAATGACCAATACAATGCTTGCTAACCTTCAATAAATTTACAACCTCTACTTCTTAGATGTGAAGTCATTACTCCCCATGGGATATGCAAATGAAACATATATAATTTCAGATTTATGACAATCAACTCATTCAACAATTTACTCATAGGATATAAGTGAAGCACACGAGTAAATAAAAAATAAAAAAACTACTCTAAAAAGATATAAGTGAAGATCAATGAGTAGCTAAATAATTATGTAGCTATATGAAGACTCTCTCTCATTTAAGAATTTTAGATCTTGGTATTGTATTCAAACAACAAGCAAAACAAAATAAAATGACATTGCAAGGATAGCACAACTCAAGTGAAGAAGCAAAAACTTAGGCTCAACCGATACTAACCGATAGTTGTTGAAGAAGAAAGGTGGGATGCTTACCGGGGCATCCCCAAGCTTAGATGCTTGAGACTTCTTGAAATATTATCTTGGGGTGCCTTGGGCATCCCCAAACTTGAACCTTTGTGTCTCCTTAATTCCTCTCATACCATGGTTTCTCTTTTTATCAAAAGCTTCATCCACACCAAACTCAACAAGAACTCGTGAGATAGGTTAGTATAAACCAATGCAAAACCTTATCATTTTCTACTGTAACAAATCACTAAAATTATTATTCAACATTGCATACTAAATGCCTCTGCATATTTAATACTCCTATCCTCAAATAGAATCATTAAACAAGCAAACATATGCAAACAAGCAAACATATGCAAACAATGCAAACATAACAGCAATCTGCCAAAACAGTACAGTCTGTAAAGAATGCAAGAGTATCAATACTTCCCTAACTCCAAAAATATGATAAAAATACTATGCTGTAGAAGATTCATCAGATCTCAATATGCAAAAAGTTTCAACATTATACTATTCTCTGACTTTTCTAGGGAATTTTTGCAACAGCTGTAAACTTTCTGTTTTCAAACAGCAACATGTATACTAGCAAAAGAAGCATGGTAAAGACCATCCTTGACATTTTTATTGAAACTAAAGATGCAAAACATTATTCTAAATAACAGCAAGCAAATACTAACAAAAGAAAATGACACTCCAAGCCAAACACAAATCATGTGGTGAATAAAAATATAGCTCCAAGTAAAGTTACCGATAGACGAAGACGAAAGAGGGGATGCCTTCCGGGGCATCCCCAAGCTTAGGCTCTTGGTTGTCCTTGAATATTACCTTGGGGTGCCTGGGGCATCCCCAAGCTTAGGCTCTTGCCACTCCTTATTCCATATTCCATCGAATCTTTACCCAAAACTTGAAAACTTCACAACACAAAACTTAACAGAAAACTCGTAAGCTCCGTTAGTATAAGAAAATAAAACCACCACTTAGGTACTGTAATGAACTCATTCTAAATTCATATTGGTGTAATATCTACTGTACTCCAACTTACCTATGGTTCATACCCTTCGATACTACTCATAGATTCATCAAAATAAGCAAACAACACATAGAAAACAGAATCTGTCAAAAACAGAACAGTCTGTAGTAATCTATATCAAACGTATACTTCTGGAACTTCAAAAATCCTACAAAATTAGGAATTCCTCAGCAATTTGTGTACCAATCCAGAGCAAAAAGAATCATATCAGAATCACCTTTCTGTGAATTAACAAAACTAATTAACTGGATGCAAAAGTTTCTGATTCTCAGCAGGATCAACACAACTATCACCGTAAGCTATCCTAAAGGTCTTACTTGGCACTTTATTGAAACAAAAGCTATAAACATGATTATTATAGTAGCATAATCATGTGGACACACAAAAATAGTAAGGATAGATATTGTGGTGTCTCCCAATAAGCGCTTTTCTTTAATGCCTTTCTAGCTAGGCATGATGATGACAATGATGCTCACATAAAAGATAAGAATTGAAACATAACGGGAGCATCATGAAGAATATGACTAGCACATTTAAGTCTAACCAACTTCCTATGCATAGGGATTTTGTGAGCAAACAACTTATGGTAACAATAATCAACTAGCATAGGAAGGTAAAACAAGCATAGCTTCAAGATTTTAAGCACATAGGGAGGAAACTTGACATTACTGCAATTCCTACAAGCATATGTTCCTCCCTCATAATAATTTTCAGTAGCATCATGAATAAATTCAACAATATAACCAGCACCTAAAGCATTCTTTTCATGATCTACAAGCATAGAAAATTTACTACTCTCCACATAAGCAAAATTCTTCTCATTCGGAATAGTGGGAGTATCATAAGAGACTTGAACACTAAAAATTGTTTCCACATTAAAAGAGTAATGTTCAGAAAAAGGGTAATCATAATCATGACAAGATTTGTAAATATAATCATCACTACTTTTTATAGCATAAGTTTCATCACAATAATCATCATAAGTAGCAACTTCGTTCTCATCATAATCGATTGAAACCTCTCTCAAGATAGTGGAATCACTAAATAAAGTTGACACTCTTCCAAATCCACTTTCGTATTCATCACAATAAAATTCAACATCCTCCAAAATAGTGGGATCACTACTTCCTAAAGTTGACACTCTTCCAAACCCACTTTCATCATTATAATCATCATAGGTAAGAGGCATGCTATCATCATAACAACTTTGCATATCAAAACTTGGGATGCTAAAAATATCATCTTCATTAAACATAGCATCCCCAAGCTTGGGACAAACATTAATTTCAGCAAATATATTCTCAAATATTTCGTCCTCATCAAACATAGCTTCCCCAAGCTTGGGACCTTTCATATCATAAGCATAATCACTCTCATCATTAAAAATATGGATAGCACCAATAATATAGCAATTATCATCATCACAATGAGTAGTAGGAGCAACATCACTTGGGAGGGATACCTTTCTACCTTTGTTGCTCCTTCTTTTCTTTTTCTTCTTCACATTATGTGTGGGTTCGAGTTGGGATGCTTATTTTCTCTTATCTTCTTTGGTGGCTTTACCCAAAGTAGGGAGTTACGACGATACCGGTGCTAGGAAAATTTCCTCCCCAAAAATGTATAGATTTGAGAAATGGCTTTGTCAAATAGATTTAAAGAGTTAGTGCATGATGTTTGGAACTCCGTTTCTAATGCTTCTTCTGCTATTGAAAACTGGCAATTGAAAGTCAGACTTCTTAGATTTTTTAAAGGGTGGAGTATTAATATTGAACCTGACATTAAGATAAAGAAAAAGTTCTCCTTATGGAGTTTGATATTCTTGATGTGTTCTTTGGAAAAAATTAAACAATGATGAGATGACTAGGTGAAAGTGATTAAGAAGCAATTAAATGAGATTTGGAAGACCGAGAAAACCTTGTGGCAGAGGTCTAGAGATAAGAAGATTTTTGAAGGGACCAGAATAATTCTTATTATCACTCCTTTTATAATTATAAAGACAGGAAAAGGCATTTATCTACTCTTGTGGGTGAAAATGGTCCTATCTCTACTACCACTAACATGCTTGATGTGACTACTTCTTTTTATAAGAACTTGTTTGCTTTCGAACCCAAAACTTCATTTAAGGTGTAACACCCCAATAGTTAAGCTATAGTGAACCCATGCTAATGATGCCATGTCATCACTTTTTGCTAAGCCAGATTACCACTTGATAAAAATCAAAGTAAAATTCAAATTTAAATTTAAGTCAAATCGCTATTTCTACGAACAGTGAAACAAAAATGTTTACAATATGTCATAAAATCCCCAAGTATAGCTAAAAATAATTTCAACTCCATTTTAATGCCCCAAATGGCCCTAACAATATTTATAGTGGACTAGCAACATTAAATAAGCACATTCAAAAGTCAAAACTAAATTTGAACAATTCCAATTGGCCTCAAATTTTTTGTGTAACCTTGTAGTGTTGACTAGAATTTATGAGCAAAGTTTCATATTAAACAAAACTAAATGAAAAGCAACAAAGAAATAAAGAAACAGAAAAGAAAAAGGGAAAGATAAACACGTCCCTGTTCACCTAGGCTTCAAATCAAACAGTACGGCCTGGCCTAGCCCAACTCCCACTTTCTCCTACCTCTGGTCACAGAGGCACCATGGACGATGCACGCACGTCCATGGCAGGGGATCTCCACGTGCCAAGCATCCTCCGCTTTCCCGCCATCACCCATGCCGACAAGAAGTCCCCTGTGACCCCCTGACAAACCCTAGCCACTCCCCCTTCCCCCTCACGCCGCTTTCTTCTCCCTTGCGCAAGGCCGAGCCGCCATCGACATGCCTCACCTCGCCCGCATGCCCACCTCATCCTGCGCCCTAGAACCATGTCCTTTTGCTGCAACATCGTCTGCTGCATCGTCTTCGCTCACTGGATCGAGCCCAGAGCCCTTGTAGCGTGTGGATCGACCGTCTTTTTTGCCTACGACCGCTAGTGATCTTCTTTGAATCCAGCGATGTTTGTTGCTACTAGGCCATCACCGGTGTCACATCCCTGGATTATCTGAGTGTATTAGTTGCATCAGTGAGCATGCATCTTGGTAAATTCAAATGAAATTTGAATTGAGGAATTTTCAAAGCCTCAGAATCCTTTAAAAAATGATGACCAAGTTAAAATCTTTTCAAATGAGCCCAAGAGAGATGTTCCTGTTAAGCGTTGAAAAATATTGGCAAGAATAAAATTCAAACCAATATTTTTGGAGGCTTTTAAATATTTATTTTGGGCCTTTGAATTAAATCATAAACTATTTGAATTGGATTTATTTCTATTATAAAAGAAATACATGTCCAATAATCCTGAAACTTTAAGAGTGGCTGTGACATTAAACCCACAGACCACAAGAATATTTTCAGGAGCAACAAAAATGGTTTAGTGCTCGTACTAAATCAAAACATACAAAATAAAATAGAAAAAACCAGAACAAAATGGAACACACAGAGAGAGAGAGAACCACCTGAGCCACTTACCTGGCGCCCCACCGCAGCCCAGCAAAGGCCCAGCCCACTGGCCTCTGCCACTCGCCACCAACCTCCCGACAGGAGGACAGCACGCGCGTGGCAGCCGCGCGCGAGCACACGCCCCGCCACCTCCTACTTGCCACTGAGCTCCTGAACGCGTGGATGAACGCCCCGCTGCTGTCTTGTTCTAGGCGACACCTCACTTCCTCCTGGCTCTCTCCCTCGCCCTCTCCCTGCCATGGCCGTAGCCGCCGTTCGTTCACCGATGTCGCCCGCGTTGACACCATCTTCCCCTCGTATCCCCGACGTGTCTATGGGCGTCGCCGTCGTCCGCTTCGTCGAGCTAGCCGAGCCCCGAGTGCTCACATGCCCCGACGCGACCTCCCCGACCTCGCCTTCGCCATTTTGTTACCGAGATCGCCTCTGACCTCCATCTATCACCAGCCTCTCCCCGAGCTCGCCGATGCCACCGTAGCAACCGCCGTGAGCTCCTCTCTCTTCCCCCTAATCCCGCTACTCCTCTCACCCTCTAGCTATGATTCCTACCGGGCCAAATCCCGCAGCCGCTCGAGCTCATTGCCGAAGTTGCTCCGGCGGCCATTTGATCGTGCCAGCATGTCCAAAGGGCTTGTGGGCATGCCTAGGTATCGTAGGCGTCGAGAACCGGTCGTTTTGCACACATAGCAACGAATCCATTGTCACCCGAACTTCAGCGCCGCCTTGAGCTCGTTTCCGACGAGCTCCGGCCGCCCTAGCTACGGCTGCCTGCTGCGCTGGATGCAGGCGAGCTCCGGCTCCCCATGGACGCTCTTCGCTGCTCCTCTGGATGCCGGAGGAGCGAGCCCGAGTCCCTCCGCCGCGTCTGTGGACGCCAACATCTAGCCACCGGTGGTTTAGCCCCGGTTGACCAGGGATTTGACCCCCTGGATCACTAACATGCAGGCCCCGACCCCACTAACATTTTAGTTAGGTTTAACCTAAGGCTAATTAACTATGTTAATTAGCCGAGTCAATGACATAAGGGTCCCACTGGTCAGGTTTGACCTGGACCGACCCATTGATCTGATGGCGTCACTCAGACGTCATGCTGACATAATAATTCATTTCTGGAATTTAAAATAAATCATGAATGATCTATTTATTTCAAAAAGTATCCTAAACTTCTAAAATTCATATAAAATCAACCGTAACTCCAAATAAAATAATTTATATATGAAAAATTATCAGAAAAATCCAAAGATATGAATATGGCATTTTCATACACGTTTGAAGAACTTAAAGTTGCTGTATAAGCCAATTTGAATTAATGGCATTTGAAATGCCTTATATGGAATTTGAATTTGAATCTAGTGTTCAAACCAACTCCATTTAAATTATTGCTAGCTGCATTAGCTCAGATAACAACATATTGCCATGTCACATTCATGCATCATATTGTTGCATTGCATTGATTGTGTTTCCTCTTTGTTGCCGGTAATTGTCCCCCCCCCCCCTTAGTGGACATTGTTCGGGCGATGAGTTCGATGACACCGATGAAGAGCTCTCTTCAGAAGTGCCAGGCAAGCAAAACCCCCTTGATCACTCCGATGCAATCCAACTCTCTCGCTCCTGCTCTCTTTTACTGCATTAGGACAACAACGATTCAACTGTTACATGCTGTGGTAGTTGAACCCCTTTTCCTCTACATGACATGTCTTTGCCACAATAAATAGTTGAAACCCACTAGCATGAGTAGGAGTTGTTTGAGCCATGATGTGCGTACTCATTTATGCTTGCTTGTTATGCCTACTATGCTTAGAGTTGCGTCAGGTCTGACTCATCTGGGATGGATTGGAATGATGTGGACATGTCCTACTGTTGAGAGCTAAGTGGGTGAACACGATTTGGGAAAGGTAGCGGTGAGAGGCCATGTAGGAGTATATGATGAGTTGTCTCATTGAAACCGTCCTCAGGAACTGAGTTCTGTGTTTGTGATCCAAGAACAACTACTACCACACGTTGGGAAAAACTTGGCCCCAACCAACCAACTTGCAACACGTGCGTAGTTTTCTTGGTTTAGCCGGTTTCTATCATAGATTTGTGAAGGATTTTAGCACCATTGCTTCACCTTTGCATGCTTTGAGTAAGAAAAATGCTCCTTTTGTTTGGGGACCATCCCAAGATACCGCATTTAAGGAGCTTAAGAATTTGCTTACTCATGCTCCCGTGCTTGCATTACCCAACTTTGACAAACCTTTTGAAATTCATTGCGATGCTAGTGGTAATGGCATAGGAGAGTTAATGCAAGAAAAGCGCCCCATAGCATACTTTAGTGAGAAACTTTCCGGAGCGCAACTCAATTATCCCATCTATGACAAAGAGCTATATGCTTTAATGTGAGTTTTGCATGAATGGGAACATTATCTTCGCCCTCATGAATTTATCCTCCATACCAATCATGAAACACTCAAGTACCTAAAGGGTCAAACTAAGTTGAACAAGTGTCATGCTAAGTGGAGTGAATTCATTGAGTCACTTTCTTATGTCATCAAGTACATCAAAGGCAAGGAAAATGTTGTGGTGGATGTGCTTTCCCGCATATGCATGCTTTTTACTAAACTTGAATTGAGTATCATTGGCTTTGTGCACATAAAAGACTTGTATGCGCATGATCCTTGTTTTGCAATTCCTTATGCCAAATGTTTGACACATACATCTTGGGAACGCTATTACATCAAAGATGACTATCTTATGAGAGCTAACAAACTATGTATTCCCGAGTCTTCTCTTTGTTTGTTACTTTTGCAAGAATCTCATGGAGGAGGACTAATGGGACACTTTGGACGCGGCAAGACATTCGCTATGCCCTGCAAGAACTATTTTTGGCCCAAGATGTTCCGCAATGTCTCACGCTTCACAAACCGATATTCGACATGTCGCAAAGCTAAGTCAAAAGCTCAATCCCACGGTCTTTACATGCCACTTCCTATTCCATATCAACCTTGGGAAGACATTAGCATGGACTTTGTACTTAGTTTGCCTAGAACTTATAATGGAAAGGGTTTCGTGTTTGTTGTTGTGGACCGATTCTCTAAGATGGCTCATTTTATCCCATGCAACTAGAGAGACGATGCTTCACATATTGCAAATATTTTTTGTAGGGAAATATTGTGCCTCCATGGAGTGACAAAGACGATTGTCTCAGACCGTGACGTCAAGTTCTTGAGTTAATTTTGGAAGACTCTATGCGCCAAGCTCGGAATCAAGCTCTTGTTCTGTTCGGCATACCACCCTCAAACCGACGGCCAAATGGAGGTGACGAACCGCACGCTATCGACGCTTCTTAGTGTGTTGATCAAGAAGAACCTCAAGGAATGGGAGGAGTGCCTACCCATCGCCGAGTACGCCTACAACCATGCAAGACACTCTACAACCGGCAAGTCTCCCTTCAAGGTCGTCTACGGTTTCAACCCGTTGTCCCCATTGGACATTCTTCCTCTTCCACTACAAGAGCGCATCAATATGGACGCGAGTGCACAAGCAAGCTATCTCAAGAAGATGCATGGAGATACAAGGCACTCCATCGAGCGCCAAGTACAATGACATGCGACCAAGATCAACATCAACAAGCAACCCATGATATTCAACATTGGAGATCTTGTGTGGCTACACCATTCTCAAGGAACGCTTCCCCAAAAAACGCAAGTCCAAACTTCTACCACGAGCCGATGGACCCTTCAAGGTTCTAGCACGCTACAACAACAACGCTTACAAGATCGACCTCCCACGTGACAAGTATAACGTGAGCGACATGTTCAATGTCAAGGACCTCTCTCCCTGCAATGGTGATGAAGTTTTTGATCCGAGGTCAGATCTTTCCCAGGGGGGGGGGGATCATGCAGAGCATCGCACGATCATCCCCATGGACGCATCTACATCTCCTACGACATCACTTGGACCAATGACAAGAGCTCGAGCAAAGGCCATCGAAGATAAGGTGAACTCACTCCACTCCGAACTACCACTTTCTACACATGAGACATGGCTACTACCTCAAGCGGAAACACTATGTGTGATCAGGTACTTGGAGGAAGGCCACGGGGCAACTACATCCAACGGACAAGATGGCAAGGGCACCAAGTATGAGGGACAAGAAGAAGAGCTGCCGAAGAAACTCCAGCCACCAGACGACCGGAGAACATCGGACGTTCGGCGCCTGAAGCCCCTACCAGCCCAAGACACATCCAACACAAGCTACAACCACCGGCGACCGGTAGGGGCCAGACGTCCAACGCCTGGAGGTGCCATCCTGCCAGCCAAGTCCCAGCTAGCGCAAGCTCCCAGTGACCGAACATCCAGGCTCCACCGGAAAGCCGGCAGGTCCACACCCGAGCCAAATCAGCAGAAGTCCGAAGCGACCGAACGACCGGCCGTCTCCGGACGTCCGGTGCCACTTCAACAGAACCAAAATAGCGGAAGTCCAAACCCTACCAGACGTCCGAACCCTACCGGACGTCCGGACCCTACCGGACCTCCAGAACCTCGCGAGCCACCGGACGACCGGTAAAGGCCGAACGTCCGCTTCCTATGTGTGCATCGCGTGTTGGGCCGAGGCCTGTGTACCCCTCCGCCCACTTAGACTATATGTATTCTTTCCCCTTCCTCTAGCTAGGGTTAGCATTGGTTTAGCTCATTTGTGAGATAGAGCTTTGCTCATCCATCCGGATCTACTCCACCGAGAGCAACCATTCCCTCTTCGGAGAAGATCCACCTTGGATTCAAGACCCCTTCATGGGAAGACCTCTCAAGACCTCCTCTTGGAGATGAACTAGTTGCCACTTGTATCGTCCTTTGTTGGATTCGGATCATGTATCTCTTTGTGTTTCGAGGATCTAGCACATGTGTAATCAAATCTTGTTGGTTTGAGTGATTCTCTCGTGTTTCCCCTCGCGTTTTCTCCTCGTGTTCTTCGTGTTCTTCATAGGATTCCCTCCAATCATGAAATATTGGGCCGCTAGGGTTCTACCCTACATCACATTGCCATGGTGAAGATGGCTCACTAATGTAGACTTGATGATGATAGTCAGATCAAGATAGAATTTGCATCCAGACCAGATGTCTTCAATATGATGTTGTCAGCCAAAAATTTCATTGTGTTTTAACTAAGCTCCCAAGTATATATAAACTTCTCACGGATTTCTTCTGTTTCGGTGTCGACCGATGAGCAACCTTCTTAAGGGGAAATGAGGTAACACCAAAGATTCAAATAAAGAAGCACAAGAAATGATCGATTGCAAGAAAGCACACCGCATACAAGTTACATAACTACTCCACACAATCACACACAAACATGATGCTAAACAAGGCAACATGATCTACACAGATACTTAAACCTTACGCTAGGACAAACATTGGGTGACTGATGAAGAAGCTGGAGTAGTGAGTGGAGTAGCTGACACAGAAGCTCCGGTGGAATTAGATGGAGGGGTCGATGGAGAAGCCGGCTGAGATGGAGTTAGGGTAGCACCAATCAGTCTTCTGGCTCTGGTGGCGTCTCGGACTAGCTCAAAAATAAGAATATACTCAGCCGTCATGTATCGGGACATGGCGAAGATGGCTGCATCATCGTGAGAACGAACAGAAGGGAACTTGACTAGCTTAGGATTCTCGACGAGGGTAGGATAGTACTGATAAGCACGGTTTTATTATATCATACTCTCTTGATGACGAAGACCCGTGACTCTGGCCATTGCGTCTAGCTGAACCGCACATTCTGGAGTGGCACCATAACCACCATAGAAACCATAGGTGTGTCTCCTAATAGGAATCGCGGCTGTCAGATGAACATCGGTGACATATTCTAGGATTCTTCCTCCAACTGGAACCTGGAAGCACTACAAAAAAAGACACATCCCTGACATTTTGGGCCGAATGATTTCTTTTTCTGTCATACTTATGACACTTCTATGACGATAATTGTGACAAAACCCGGTATCATCATAAATGTGGTGGGCTCATACTTCTATGACAAAAAATCATGACAGAAAATGGGCTTTTCGTCCTAGGCGGGCCGGAGACGCAGCTGCATGACATTCTTTGGGCCGTCCATGATGGAAAAAACTGTGGTAGAAGCGAGGGCATGGAAAATTTCGGGGAGTTCCCAGTTACGGTGGGTGGTCGGGGGCCGAGCGATGCGGGTTTCTCTCGTACACGTACGCGCGTGGGTGCGAGGCGTTGGGCTCTAACTGAACCCGAGCGAGGCGTCGCCTACTGAACCCGAGCAATTGCATTGCAGGCTACGCGTTACTGAAACCAAGCGATTGAGCGATTCCTTTGCTACTGCTGCTAACTGAAGCCGATCGATGCTGCCTCTGGATGAACAGTGAGCGTTGGTGGGGGGGGGGGGTTGGATGAACAGTCCCCGGTGGGGGTTGGATGAACAGGACCCCGTGGTGTTGCCGCTGGATGAACAGGACCCCGATCGATCGAGCCAGTTGGGCATGGATGAATAGGACCCCGTGGAGGGCTGGATGAACAGGACCCCGTGGAGGGAAGGTTGAACAGTAGCCGGTGTAGGGCTGGTTGAATAGTAGCCGGTGTAGGGCTGGTTGAACAGTAGCGGGTGGAGGGCTGGATGAACAGTAGCCCGTGGAGGGGTAGTTGAACAAGACCCCGTGGAGAGGGCTAGTTGAACAGTAGCCGGTGGAGGGCTGGATGAACAGTAGCCGGTGGAGGGGTGGTTGAACAGTAGCCCATGGGGAGGGTTGGTTGAACAGTAGCCGGTGGAGGAGCGCGCGGTGGAGGCTGGATGAACAGGAGCCCGTGGATGAACAGTCGCACGTGGAGGCTGGAGGAGGTCGACGGTGGATGAACAGTAGCCCGTGGAGGCTGGAGGAGGTTGACTGTGGAGATGAATAGTATCCTGTGGAGTCCCGTTTTGTGGTACGCCACACCCCTCCCGATGAACAGGACCCCCATTTCGACCGTAGCGCTCCAACACAAGTCTGTTTCCTCCGTTTTGCCGTACGCCACACCCTCCCGATCAACATGACCCCGTTTCGACTGTAGGAGGTCCAACAGAAGTCGGTTTCCTTCGTTTTGTGGTACGCCAGACCCCTCCCGATGAACAGGATCCTGTTTCGACCGTGGCCGGTCAAACACAAGGCCGTTACCTCCGTTCCACGGTACGCCAGGCCTTGTTTCCATCGGATGTTCCGTCCAAGCCCTCCCGATGAACACGACGATGCATTCCGTTCCGACCCAGCCGGTTGGCTCCCCATGAACACGAGGACGGCGTAGTTTCTCCATTCCAACCCAGCCATGTACACGAGCCCTGGCCGTACATATGTGCGAGTAGGCGTTCGAGACCCTGCCCGTATGTACGCACGTGGCCGTATTTTCTTTCTTGCACCCTGGCTGTTGTACATACATGTACATGCTACGTGCGCGCCTCTACTACGACACATGTGCGCCTGCATTGACCAGTATGTACGTACACATTCGCGACCAGAATGACAACGCTACGTATGCTTCGACCAGGTGGGTCCCGACTGTCAGGCACTTCGTTGTGTGCGAATATGTAGCTGGTGGGTCCCAGCAGTCAGGGGGCGAATCATTTTTTTGCCCGTAATATGGACGCACTTCCTTGTGTGCGAAGATGTAGCTGGCAGGTCCCAGCAGTCAGGGGGAAACTTTCTTTTTTGCAAAATACGGTGGCCCATCCGGTGGGTCCCTGCTGTCATGTGGAGGAATCATTATTTTCCGCGTAATAAGGAGGCACTTCCTTGCTGCGGCCGTGGACCCAGCTGTCAGCCTCTCCACGTACAGTGCTCTTCCGATGGAAGTCGTTCCTTGACCATGTTGACCATGCCGCGCCGAGAGCACCAGGACGGTGGACGACGGCAAGACCTAGGAAGGGGACGACACGGAGCCGGGGAAGATGCGGCAGTGGATGCCCGGAGAGGAGTATAAGGGTTCACTGGTTCGGCTTCGGTGTGAGGCTGTCGTCGCAGCAGAATAATAGGGGGTGTGGGTGAGTGGAGGGATGGCCTATCCAGCGGTGGGAGTAGTAGGGGGCGGTGAGGCCTCCGCGGCAGCACAGCCGTCCACGAGAGGCAGGAGCGGGCGGCACGACCGGCGCTGCTTTGGGCGGCTGGAGCAAGAAGACCAGAGGTTGAAGAAGCACTACGGCCGTTGGATGGACATCGTACGGTCACTGGAGCTAGAATCGTTCATATTGACTAAGTTGACAAAGCCCTCCGTCCCCGTCAACTTAGTAGGCCCACAAGTTAGCCTCCCACTATGCTGGGTCCCAGTTAGCAGGGGGAGTATTCATTTTTTTGTGCGTAATAAGGAGGCACTTCCTTGCGTGCGAAGATATTGCTGGTGGGTCCGACCTATCAGCGGGGGGGGGGGGGCATTTTTTTCACGAAATACAGAGGCCCTTCCAGTGGGTCCTAGATGCCAGCTAGAGGAATCATTATTTTGCGCGTAATAAGGAGGCATTTCCTTGTGTGCGACCGTGGACCTAGCTATCAACCTCTCCATGTACAGTCCACGTCCGATGGAAGTTGTTCCTTGACCACGTTGACCACGCCGCACCGAGAGCACCAGGGCGATGGACGACGGCGAGGCCTAGGAAGGGGATGGCACGGAGCCGGGGAAGACGCGGTAGTGGATGCCCACGCGGAGAGGAGTACGAGGGTTCACTAGTTCGGCTGCGGTGTGAGGCTGCCATCGCCGCAGGGCCTGGCTAGCGATGGGAGTAGTAGGGGGTGGTGAGGCCTTAATGGCAGCATAGTCGGCCACTGGAGGCAGGAGCAGGCGGTCTCGCCGGTGCTGGTTTGGGCGGCTGGTGCAAGAAGAGCAACGATTGAAGAAGCAGCAGGACCGTTCGATTCAAATCCGGTTACTGATGCTAGAATTGTTTGTTGACTAAGTTGACAAGCCTTGAGTATGCGTCAACTTAGTAGGCCCACAGGTCAGCCTCCCAACCGGTGCACCCTAGATGTCAGTGAGAGGAATCATTTTTTTTGCATAATAAGGAGGCAGTTGATTGCGTGCGGCCAGGCCAGCAGAGGGAGGGCCGGTGAAGCCTGCGCGGCATCACAACGGGTCACAAGAGGAGGGAGCAGGCAGTCCCGCCGACGCTAGTTTAGGCGGCTGGAGCAAGAAGATCAGAGGTTGAAGAAGCACGTCGGCCGTTGGATGGACATCCAACAATCACTGCTACTAGAATCGTGTGTTGAGTGACAAAGCCTTGCGTAAACAAGTCAGCCTCGAAATCTATGGCGTGCACAACCCATTTGCTATTATTTTTATAATTTTTACTCATTTTCTAATTCATATGGAATTTATTGCAGCCCATTTTCCATTTTTAGAATTGCTGCCCATTTTCTGGTCAGTACCAGGGTTAAAAAATTTAATTAAATATGTGCAAAATTTTGAAAATTCGCAAATTTTTGCTGGGGAACAAAATATTCTTGATCCAAAAATTAGTGGCCATACTAAAACAAATTTAAAAATAAATTAGTACTATGTCATGTTAAATCCAATGAAATACTCCCTTCGTCCCAAAATTCTTATCTTAGATTTGTCTAAATACAGATGTATCAAGTCACGTTTTGGTATTAGATACATCTGTATCTAGACTAATCTAAGACATGAATTTTGGGACGGAGGGAGTATAAAATATCAGTGAAGAACAAAAACAAAAAAAGAAACTAATATCCCATGTGCTATAATTTTTCTGGAATTTTGAACCCCTTTGATATTACTTTTAATAGACACTGACCATACTCTTTGGCCAGGCCGGAATGCATCCCTCCTCGCCTTGAAAGATTTGCAGCCCAGTAAGTCGAAGAAAACAAATAGGCCTAGCTTGGGTATTCTTCAAAAAGAAATATTGGGCTACCTATTTTCCCAAAGAAAAAACTGCTGGGCTGGTCATGTTGTTAGACGGGCCACAGAGACCGCACAACCCAGTTTATAGCCTGCTCCTTCGAATTACTACTAAAAAAAGTTGTGCAATTCTGTCGCTAATTGGCTATACATTGAAAATGATGTGGGTCCCAGATATCAGCAGGGTGGATTAGAGTAAAAAAATGAGGGGTGCATCTGAGTAGTAAAAGAGGCGCTTGCTTGTGTTCGGGAGTGGACCTGGTGGGTCCGTATTGTCATACTCACAACTACAGTCCTCTCCCGATTCACTATGTTGACAGGGACCGTTTTGAAAAAAAAACTATGTTGACAGGGCCAGACGGCGGTGCCGCTGCGAGCGCACCAAGGCGGAGGATAAAGTGCTGGCGCTAATGTGCTGGGCTGGGTTGGACATTCTTATTGAAAAATAAAAATGGACTGGAACTATTTACGACGTTGACTACGATTTGCATGGGTCCACTGGTTGCAGGAAGAAAATGTTGGGAGAAAGAAGACTGGTCGCTATCTTTGCCTAAGAATAATATCGACTGAATGTAACGACACTATCATAAGAAATAATATCCTCCTATTAAATCGTGAATTTAAAGAACTAGTGCATGAGCATTTAGCTTTATTTATTTATTTACTTATTTATCTTTAAGGGACCATGAGCATGTACCTGGGCCGGATTCATGTGAGAGCCTCCCTTCTAGTTAATTATGGGCTCCTCTATTGGGCCTTCATCACTAGGCTGCATGTTATCAACAAGTGGAAAATGTGTTCTGTATGAAAAATAGTATGCGCTACGTACGATACGGGGCACTAAAGGATCAGACCATGCAACGACTTCCAAAACATTGTGTTTGTCATTCTAACAACACATTTATTCAACCAACAGACGAAATATACTGCTGATTGTACATTGAAAACAGCAGTAGTAGCAACCAGGGCTGGGGGTGCAATAGAAGTAGTAAGCAGGCCAGAAGAGTAAAGACGCAACTCTCTCTTCCAAACCAAACATCAACCATCATTACAAAAGGGCTACGAAAAAAGAACAAGTGTATGCATCAAACTAAATAAAGATCCTACTACACCAAGTGTACGCATCTAACTAACTGGCTCAATTAGACGCTACTATTTATTAAGCCGTCGAGATTGGTTGACGGCTTGAACCAAATGGGTGCCTGACTGGGGAAACTCCAGCCAACAGGCCGAAGTATGATACTTGCGACCCTCTCTCCTACTTTGGGTCATAGAGCGTGGCGGCACATATCAGGGTATGGTGCATGCAGAGACGCATGGTACGCTGTGTACACACAGTTTTGCCTGATGAACGAAACCATGCTGCCATCATGATCCTTGCCGTCGGTTATCTACTGGTTAATCGGATAATTCAGTCTGACAAACAGAGAGCATGTACCAAGGCTATTTACCAGCCTCCAGTCAAAAATTCCTGAAGGACCAGAGAAGCTGGGATCCTGCTCAAAGACCTTGCAGTGACTGTGATTGTATTCCGCGAAACAACATGTCCGGTACGTGTGAACGATCATCAATCGTTCGCCATCGTCTGATCGAGCCAAGAAGCACCTACAACTGCCATACCGCTTTTCTTTGAAAGGTTATGGGATTAGGAAGGGTAGGGACACCAGGCGGCCTACAACATCATATCAAGTTGGAGTCAAATAAAAAAAGGCTCTTAATGTAGTCAATCTTAAGAACAACATGTTATGAGCATGAATACTTTTTCAGTAAATGTTGACAGTAATATAAGCAAGCCATCATGATATCATAGGAAAGTAACATACTGCTGTAACAGCCGTTTGTAGCGATGACTGGAGTAGGTCAGCAATACGTCCAACCATGGAAGAAGTCGACGGTGTAAATGAAGCCCTTGTGTTCAATGGCATCAGAGAACCATGGAGGATGTATGATCCTGTGATGGACGTACAGATTTATCCACTTACCGCAGTGACCTGTCAGATAGACGAGACCGCGGTTGAAGAACGCAATTAGCCTGAAGTCTTTATAATTCGTAGATCTTGTGGGCACTTGGCAGATTACAATCTTGAGCAAATCAAACTTGGTATCATGTTGGCTACTGTAAGATTCCGAGTATTCTGGGCCGCGGTACCAAAGCAGTGTAGTGTTAATCGAAGGAAGGGGGATCAATCGCCGGGTGTAGACCTCCACGAGTATCCAGCTGCCGCAACCATCGATGAGCACCATCCAAGATGTGTTCATGCCGACCCAGTATATAACATTAATGTAGTTGAGGGTGACGGGGATCAGATCGCAGTCAAGGGGGTTGATGCTCGCCACCCTACGATCGTTATGCTGCATGACACGCCATTTCTGAAGATCACGCAGCATCAGCAAGCAAGGAGCTGGCTTAAAAAGCTCCGGCCTGAGGGCTTTGAGTAAACAGTACAGCCCCGACGAGCACGCGGCGAGCGGCATGGTACTGAGATTGTCCACACGTGAAACAATGAGCTTGATTACCTCTGTGGGGGAGCGAATTCCAACCACTCTTTCGGCGGACGCTGCTCGGTTCTGCAATTGTTAGTGCTTGGGTTTTGGACGAGGGGGGAGGCGCCTTAGCGGGGATGGAAGATTGGACGAGATTATGTGCGGACTAAGATGGAGAAGCGAATATGTGCTGCGGGAAGTGGACATGTGATGATGACTGAAACACGCCGCTTGACTTACGAGACACATACCAACAACGTAGGGTCATATTGATGCGAGACAACTTGCTTGAGTGATTACAGTACTGGTACTCCCTACGGTACCTACTACTATGCCCTAACTTGCTTGAGTAGAGTAGTAGTGGAGTGGGACTCTGCTCTACTACTAGCACCAGAGTAGTATATTCTAATCTAAAATAGTTACAAACTTCAATGCCTAAGCGTGGAATGACTACGAACCACCATTGGTGCTAACTCCAATCCCCAGCAAACGTTCGCTGGGAGACATGGCAGTTGCAAACGCCCGCGACGCAGTTACAGTATGTGTGTAAGCATGGCGGTTTTGTCAAATACTATGGCTTAAAACAGGCCACCGTCGGATGGAAATTTGATGGTTACGTGGGATTCGCCAAGATTGAGCTCATGGCGAACAATCGCCATATATAATTACTAAAAAAAAGTTTAAAACACCTGGGGCTATAACTTGCATTGGCTGACCACTAACAATGATATTAACATAGTTGTAAAATGGTCAAAGACCGTGTCTACATGGTGTTTGGAATTATATGCAAAAAAAATAGCAAGATGTCCATGCATTGCACGACACACCATCATCACCAACTCGGTTTTTTCTCTACTCCTACTCCTATAAAAGACGCAGTTGGTGATGATGGAGGCGAGGAGGTGTGTTCAGCCAAGCGTGCAGCGGACGACGTAGTACTATTTGATTTGTTATAAAAAACAAAGAAGAGTAGTAGAGATAGAGATAAGAGTACAGATAGAGACTTAGGGAGGAGCACCATCTACTGCTTCGTGTGCTACTCCTGCGCTCCATTCGGCGGCCACAACGTCCCCTACAGCCACTCCCTCCTACGCTCCATTCGGCGGGTGCTATTGAAATTTGGGGAGCGCACTCTCGCGACTACTGGCAGCCATGACTTCACCGACGATGACTTCTTCCCCAACCTCGGCTACCTCTTCCTCGATTACATGGGCGACAACCTCAATGCCAACGGTGCTACTCCCGTTGCACCGTATGTGTTTCTATCCTTCCTGTTCGAAATTGTGGTAGAATTCATGTTTCTACTCTGTATCCTAGATTCTATCTGTTCATCTACTATGCTAGTCCTCATGATTAGTTTAATTTTTGTTATAGCTGTCATGATTTATTTTGTTCTTATTCGGATTAAATCTGGTAGTAACTTGCTCATATATTCAACTTGCGCAACGTCCCCTACAGCCACTCCCGTTTCATGGATGGCCTGGTCGATGCCTCCAAGGAGCCCTTCGTCTACTGCTATGAGTACCTGCTGTTTTGGGGCTCGCCGGCGGACATCGTGCATCACCTCACAGATGCGTGAGGTGGTCACTACTAGCCCTTGGCGAAGAACATCAAGTACGAGACGTGCTACCCGTTCACCGTGCCGGAGTCGCTGGAGGATCACCGCCGCCTGCTAGTCTCGGAGGAGGACGACAGCGTCTTCCTCTTGATCGTGGGCCCCGGCGAGGCCCGCGCAGGCCACCACCCCATCTCTGTAGTGTGCGTCTGGGGCGACGCCGCTGACGCTGACGCTGACACGAGGCCGATGTACGGGTGCATGCTCACTGTTACTACCCCGCAGAGGTACGTGGGCAGCGACACCGGCTACATCAAACTGACTAGGACTCTGCAGAGCTGGGACCTTCCCGCCGATGTGGACATGGAAGACGCATGGTATGATTTACCCCCCAACACGGTGCATGGGGACACCAAGTAGGTTCACCTGGACATATGCGTTGCCAAGTTAAATGTTGATCATTAGTCTTCGCTCAATGTAATCCGTTTTCTAAGCATGTGGAGACTTCCATGCATGATCTTGTTCTATTGGAGTATCACGCATGAATAAAAGTGTATCCATTTATGGTTTAGTCTAGAATCTTTCATGTATGAATTTTTACTACAGTACTGGTGAAAGACTTACGATGAACCATTTCTTACATCTCCTCTGCCCCCTTCCAAGTCATCCTAATTTAATCCCTCTGTCTAGGTGTATAAGGGCATGGTTAATACTTAATAGTATAGCCAACTGTTAATTATAAGAAAGTGCCATGTCATCTGTAGCCAACATATATAACAATCGATACTCAAAAACTAATTCTTAAAGATCATTTCTTGCAAAGCACAATAAGTGTTATTTCTTCACAAGTTTTGGATGCGGGTTGAACAGTTAAACACTTTTGTTTGCAAAAGATACCTTTTTATCTATTTCACCCAGATGTTTGTGAGCTCTAGAGATGAAATAATATCCGAAGAAACCTATCGATACCCGTTATACATGAGATGACCCCCACATCCTTTGTCAAAATAAACAACTCCCCGATAATTGCATTTCACTCTTCCGTGCAACGCACGGGCACCTTACTGTAGATTAGTATGACCAAAAAGTGAACTAACATTATATATAGTACGATAAATGTTGATGCATATCACCTAAAGTTATATCATTGAAAACTATGTTCAAATACAAATCCAATGATATAGTTTTTGTTGACACGCACTAACATTTTGTCAGTTAAATCTTCAGTCAAATTCAATGGGGGGCTAATAAACCATGACCGATGTAGTACAAGTGTAGAGGGCGGCGCTGCACGGGAGTCTCACCCTGCTCGTGGCGTGGCAGTAAAGCTGTCATATCACAAAACCAAACCACTGCCAGTAATAAGTGGCCTGGTAAAATAAACGGACAAGCAACCATCACATCCCTCCGTCTTTTTTGCATTTCATCTCTCTGCATTTACTTTCTCCGATTCATCTCGCACACTCAATCCCTAGCTACTGCTCCTAGTATCCCTAGCTACTACTCCTAGGGCTAGTTCTTTTGGTGGCTTAAAAAATAAGTCGTCTCTTCCCCAGCTTTTCCCATAAGACTAGTCATAGTGGAGAGTAACATTAAGGCGGCAAGGGCGGCGCTAGGGGTATTCTTGGGTCTTCATGTGAACACCCATGATTTTTACAAAACATTGTTGATTTTGGCAAAATAGTGACAATTTTCGAAAAACAACAATGATTTTGGCAAAATGAATACACATGAATACCCGGTTGCAAATTCTTGGAGCCGCCATTTAAGGCGCCTCACTCATTTATTTGGGCTTCTAAACTACTACTAGTACCTCCGTCCTGGTTTATTCATCACCATTGTAATTTGTGGTAAATTTTGACCAAAGATTTAACTGATAAAATGTTAGTGCATGTGACATGCACAAACATTTCATTAGTTAAATTTATGATCAAAATTTGACATAGATTACAATGGGGACCAATAAACCAGGATGGAGGTAGTAGTAATGGGATTACTAATCTAGAAGCCTAAACGAACTGGCCCCTGGTACTCCTACTATTAGTAGTGCTCAAGTTGGAATTCCAATTGCACGGCACAACTTGTTAGGCAAAAAATTCGATACAGGGTGTAGGAAGCGGTTTGGGAATTTGCATGCCTTTCCGACCAGTGAGATACTCCGTACAAAGTACGACAGAGAAATAACCACAGAGAAGGAAGCTAAAAGTAAACAATCAAACGAGCATTTTTGCATTTGTTTCGCATCGAATCGTTTCACAAGCATGACTAGTGTTGTTTTTCTACTTTTACAAAAACCGCATCATAATGTTAAACGTGCATTTGCATGTACATAAGTAATAGTAGTACTCCCTCCATCTAGGTATATAAAGTCTTCCCTCCTTCTCGGTCATGGTGCATAACCAAAGATGACTTATTCACCTGGACGGAGGGAGTAGCACAGTCTGCAAGCATATATAGAGAGAGACGTGTAGTGCGATAGTATATAGTAAAGTTTCTGCTATATGCACATACTTACAAAATGCGTATAGATACACAAGGTTTCCAAACTTTCCCTCTTACATACTTAATTAAGGACACTAATAATTCCCGAATGTTCGGGATTTATCATTTGCGTCCTAAAACTAATGAGATCACCTTACAAAACTAAATTATACTCCTACTAAAAGCCACGATGCTCGCAGGAGCACTTGCGGCGCGCCGACACAACACCTCTTCCCCAGCCTCGCAACTCGCGAGATGCTGATTGGCGGCTTGCCGGCGGGCGAGCGCGCTCTCACCGGTGTGGTGATCTGGCACCAACAGCTACTCCTCCTCGCTGGAAGTGTGCACCCGGTCCACGTACCGCCAAGCGTAGATGAGGCGCTTGGGCCCGACTGCACTCAGGGCTTTTGCACGGGCATCCTCCGCCACCCTCATGGCCCTTGCACGAGCCTTCTGCCAAAGAGCCAATTGCCTGACTCTCTCAGACGCGACATAGACCTGCCAGGTAGCTTGCCCCGCGGCGCGCTTCTCTTTCTCGGCCTTCTTCTCCGCCTCTATTTTGGCGTGCTCTGCCGGAGGCAAAGCCTCCCACAAGGCGACATCCATTTCTTTTCGAAGCTCCTCAAGGCTGGGGGGGGCTCAGTGGGCGGCGTAGCGTTCTCCTCATTGTGGGGAGCCAACACGTCCTCCGACGCGCGTGCTGGCGAGATTGGGAACACCGACGCGTCCACCTCGACACGTTGCGGTGAGGAGTGGAACGCCGACTGATACGTCTCCAACGTATCTATAATTTTTGATTGTTCCATGCTATTATATTATCCATCTTGGATGTTTCATATGCATTTATATGCTATTTTATATGATTTTTGGGACTAACCTATTAACCTAGAGCCCAGTGCCAGTTTCTGTTTTTTCCTTGTTTTTGAGTTTTACAAAAAAGGAATACCAAACAGAGTCCAATTGAAGTGCCAATTTTTCATGATTTTTTATGGACCAAAAGAAGCCTCCAGAGTAAAAGAGTTGGGACAGAAGAGTCTCGGGCTGCCCATGAGGGTGGGGGGCGCGCCCACCCCCCTGGGCGCGCCCCCCTATCTCGTGGACGGCTCGGAGACCCCCCTGATGTGAAACCGACGCCAAAAATTCCTATAAATACAGAACCCCCCAGAAAGAAACCTAGATCGGGAGTTCCGCCGCCGCAAGCCTCTGTAGCCACCAAAAACCTCTCGGGACCCTGTTTCGGCACCCTGCCGGAGGGGGATCCCTCTCCAGTGGCCATCTTCATCATCCCGGCACTCTCCATGACGAGCAGGGAGTAGTTCACCCTCGGGGCTGAGGGTATGTACCAGTAGCTATGTGTTTGATCGCTCTCTCTCGTGTTCTTGATTTGGCACGATCTTAATGTATCACGAGCTTTGCTATTATAGTTGGATCTTATGATGTTTCTCCCCCTCTACTCTCTTGTAATGGATTGAGTTTTCCCTTTGAAGTTATCTTATCGGATTGAGTCTTTAAGGATTTGAGAACACTTGATGTATGTCTTGCATGTGCTTATCTGTGGTGACAATGGGATATTCACGTAATCTACTTGATGTACGTTTTGGTGATCAACTTGCGGGTTCAGTGACCTTGTGAACTTATGCATAGGGGATGGCACACGTTTTTGTCTTGACTCTTGAGTAGAAACTTTGAGGCACTCTTTGAACTACTTTGTGTTGGTTGAATAGATGAATCTCAGATTGTGTGATGCATATCGTATAATCATGCCCATGGATACTTGAGGTGACATTAGGGTTTTGGTTGATTTGTGTCTTAAGGTGTTATTCTAGTATGAACTCTATGATAGATCGAACGGAAAGAATAGCTTCGTGTTACTTTACTACAAACTCTTGAATAGATCGATTAGAAAGGATAACTTTGAGGTGGTTTCGTACCCTACAATAATCTCCTCGTTTGTCCTCCACTATTAGTGACTTTGGAGTGAATCTTTGTTACATGTTGAGGGATAGTTATATGATCTAGTTATGTTATTATTGTTGAGAGAACTTGCACTAGTGAAAGTATGAACCCTATGCCTTGTTTCCTACCATTGCAATACCGTTTACGCTCACTTTTATCATTAGTTACCTTGCTGTTTTTATATTTTCATATTACAAAAACCTATATCTCCATCCATATTGCACTTGCATCACCATCTCTTCGCCGAACTAGTGCACCTATACAATTTACCATTGTATTTGTTGTGTTGGGGACACAAGAGACTCTTTGTTATTTGGTTGCAGGGTTGCTTGAGAGAGACCATCTTCATCCTACACCTCCCACGGATTGATAAACCTTAGGTCATCCACTCGAGGGAAATTTGCTACTGTCCTACAAACCTCTGCACTTGGAGGCCCAACAACGTCTACAAGAAGAAGGTTGTGTAGTAGACATCAAGCTCTTTTCTGGCGCCGTTGCCGGGGAGGTGAGTGCTTGAAGGTATATCTTTAGATCTTGCAATCATATCTTTTTGTTACTTGTTTTATCACTAGTTTAGTCTATAAAAGAAAATTACAAAAAATGGAATTGAGGGTGCCTCATATGCTTCATCTTTTTAATGTCTTCCGTGAAAATAAGGATTCCGAAAATTGTGCTCAAGTACTAGAAGAAGAATTACATAGAATGCTTGGCATAAAATATGTGAATGATGAGCATGATTGCAATGTTGTTAGTATGAATTCTTTGAATACCCATGATGCTAATGATATGCAAAGCCACAAGCTTGGGGATGCTATGTTTGATGAATATGATATGTTTTGTCCCCCAAGTTTTGATGAGCAAATTTATTCTGATGAAAGCGTGCCTCTTATTTATGATGATTATTGTGATGATGCGTATGCCATAAAGAATAAACATAACCATGAAACTTGTCATCATGATTTTAATTTTCAATTGGATTATGCTTCACATGATAGTTATTTTGTTGAGTTTGCTCCCACTACTATTCATGAGAAGAAGTTTGCTTATGTGGAGAGCAGTAAAATTTATATGCTTGTGCATCATGAAAATAATGTTTATGTGATGGTTATAATGTTGAATCCATTCATGATGCTATTGAAAATTATTATGAGGGAGGAACATATGCTTGTAGGAATTGCAATCATATCAAGTTTCCTCTCTATGTGTTGAAAATCTTGAAGCTATGCTTGTTTTACCTTCCTATGCTAGTTGATTCTTGTTCCCACAAGTTGTTTGCTCAAAAAATCCCTATGCATAGGAAGTGGGCTAGGCTTAAATGTGATAGTCATATGCTTCATGATGCTCCCGTTATGTTTCAATTCTTATCTTTTATGTGAGCATCATTGTCATCATCATGCCTAGCTAGAAAGGCATTAAAGAAAAGCGCTTGTTGGGAGACAAGCCAATATTTACCCTTACTGTTTTTGTGTGTCCACATGATTATGCTACTTTATTAATCATGTTTTATAGCTTTTGTTTCAATAAAGTGCCAAGTAAGACCTTTAGGATAGCTTATGGTGATAGTTGTGTTGATCCTGCTGAAAATCAGAAACTTTTGCACCAAGTAAATTAGTTTTGATAATTCACAGAAACGTGATTTTGATCTGATTATTTTTTCTCTTGATTGGTACACAAATTGCTCAGGTTTTCCTAATTTGTTAGGATTTTTGGAGTTACAGAAGTATTCGAGAGTTACAGATTACTACAGACTGTTCTGTTTCTGACAGATTCTGTTTTCTATGTGTTGTTTGCTTATTTTGAAGAATCTATGAGTAATATCGGAGGGTATGAACCATAGAGAAATTGGAATACAGTAGATATTACACCAATATGAATTTAGAATGAGTTCATAACAGTACCTAAGTGGTGATTTATTTTCTTATACTAACAGAGCTTACGAGTTTTCTGTTAAGTTTTGTGTTGTGAAGTTTTCAAGTTTTGGGTAAAGATTTGATGGACTATGGAATAAGGAGTGGCAAGAGCCTAAGCTTGGGGATGCCCAAGGCACCCCAAGGTCATATTCAAGGACAACCAAGAGCCTAAGCTTGGGGATGCCCCGGATGGCACCCCCTCTGTCGTCTTCATTCATTGGTAACTTTACTTGGAGCTATATTTTTATTCACCACATGATATGTGTTTTGCTTGGAGCGTCGTTCTGTTTTATTTTGTTTTGCTTGCTGTTTGAATAATATCCCAAGATATGAAATTGTTAAATGTTAGAGAGTCTTCATATAGTTGCATAATTATTCGACTACTCATTGATCTTCACTTATATCTTTTGGAGTAGTTTGTCATTTGCTCTAGTGCTTCACTTATATCTTTTTAGAGCACGGTGGTGGTTTTATTTTGAAGAAATTGATGAAATCTCATGCTTCACTTATATTATTTTGAGAGTCTTCTAAAACAGCATGGTAATTTGCTTTGGTTATAAATTTAGTCCTAATATGATAGGCATCCAAGAGGGATATAATAAAAACTTTCATATAAAGTGCATTGAATACTATGAAAAGTTTGATTCTTTATGATTGTTTTGAGATATGAAGATGGTGATATTAGAGTCATGCTAGTAGAGTAGTTGTGAATTTGAGAGATACTTCTGTTAAAGTTTGTGATTCCCGTAGCATGCATGTATGGTGAACCGTTATGTGATGAAGTTGGAGCATGATTTATTTATTGATTGTTTGCCTTATGAGTGGAGGTCGGGATCGCGCGATGGTTAACTCCTACCAACCCTTCCCCTAGGAGCATGCGTGTAGTACTTGGTTTTGATGACTTGTAGATTTTTGCAATAAGTATGTGAGTTCTTTATGACTAATCTTGAGTGCATGGATTATACGCACTCTCACGCTTCCACCATTGCTAGCCTCCGTTGTGTCGCATAATTTTCGCCGATACCATACACCCACCATATACCTTCCTCAAAACAGCCACCATACCTACCTATTATGGCATTTCCATAGCCATTCCGAGATATATTGCCATGCAACTTTACACCGTTCCATTTATTATGACACGCTTCATCATTGTCATATTCCTTTGCATGATCATGTAGTTGACATGGTATTTGTGGCAAAGCCACCGTTCATAATTCTTTCATACATGTCACTCTTGATTCATTGCACATCCCGGTACATCGCCGGAGCCATTCATATAGAGTCATATTTTGTTCTAAGTATCGGGTTGTAATTCTTGAGTTGTAAGTAAATAAAAGTGTGATGATCATCATTATTAGAGCATTGTCCCAGTGAGGAAAGGATGATGGAGACTATGATCCCCCCACAAGTCAGGATGAGACTCCGGATGAAAAAGAAAAAAAAAGAAAAAAAAGAGACCATAAAAAGAGAGAAGGCGCAAATAAAAACATAAAAAATGAGAGAAAAAGAGAGAAGGGAAAATGTTACTATCCTTTTACCACACTTGTGCTTCGAAGTAGCACCATGATCTTCATGATAGAGAGTCTCCTATTTTGTCACCTTCATATGCTAGTGGGAATTTTTCATAATAGAACTTGGCATGTATATTCCAATGATGGGTTTCCTCAAATTGCCCTAGGTCTTCGTGAGCAAGTAAGTTGGATGCACACCCACTTAGTTTCTTTTGATGAGCTTTCATACACTTATAGCTCTAGTGCATCCGTTGCATGGAAATCCCTACTCACTCACATTGATATCTATTAATGGGCAACTCCATAGCCCATTGATACGCCTAGTTGATGTGAGACTATCTTCTCATTTTTTGTCTTCTCCACAACCACCATCCTATTCCACCTATAGTGCTATGTCCATGGCTCACGCTCATGTATTGCGTGAAGATTGAAAAAGTTTGAGAATACTAAAGTACGAAACAATTGCTTGGCTAAAACCGGGGTTGTGCATGATTAAATACTTTGTGTGATGAAGATAGAGCATAGCCAGACTATATGATATTGTAGGGATAACTTTCTTTGGCCATGTTATTTTGAGAAGACATGATTGCTTTGTTTGTATGCTTGAAGTATTATTATTTTTATGTCAATATTAAACTTTTGTTTTGAATCTTATGGATCTGAACATTCATGCCACAATAAAGAAAATTACATTGATAAATATGTTAGGTAGCATTCCACATCAAAAATTTTGTTTTTATCATTTACCTACTCGAGGACAAGCAGGAATTAAGCTTGTGATGCTTGATACGTCTCCAACGCATCTATAATTTTTGATTGTTCCATGATATTATATTATCCATCTTGGATGTTTTATATGCATTTATATGCTATTTTATATGATTTTTGGGACTAACCTATTAACCTAGAGCCCAGTGCCAGTTTCTATTTTTTCCTTGTTTTTGAGTTTTACAGAAAAGGTATACCAAACGGAGTCCAATTGACGTGCCGATTTTTGATAATTTTTATGGACCAAAAGAAGCCCCCAGAGTAAAAGAGTTGGGCCAGAAGAGTCCCGGGCTGCCCACGAGGGTGGGGGGCGCATGTGACACCCTCAGTTCAATTGTACACTAATCATACATGCAAATGTGTACGATCAAGATCAAGGACTCACGGGAAGATATCACAACACAACTCTAGACACAAATTAAAATAATACAAGCTTTATATTACAAGCCAGGGGCCTCGAGGGCTCGAATACATAAGCTCAAATACACAAGAGTCAGCGGAAGCAACATTATCTGAGTACAGACATGAGTTAAACAAGTTTGCCTTAAAAAGGCTAGCACAAAAGCAACATTGATCGAAAAGGCAAGGCCTACTGCCTGGGAGCCTCCTAACTACTCCTGGTCATCAGCGGTCTCCATGTAGTAGTAGGCACCGACAGTGGCATCTGGCTCCTGGGCTCCGACATCTGGTTGCATCAACCGGAAAGAAAAAGAAAGGGGGAAAAGGGGGAGAAAAGCAACCGTGAGTACTCATCCAAAGTACTCGCAAGAAAGGATCTATAGTACATATGCAACATTATCAAAGGAAGGCTGTATATGTGGACTGGGATGCAGAAATGCCAAAATAGAGAGAAGACCTAGTCCTATCGAAGACTAGCATCTTCTGGAAACCACCATCTTGCAGCAAACTGGAGGGAGTAGAGTAGCATAAAGTAAAGTAGTAGTAGTGTTATCAACCTCGGCCAGATATCCTTTCTCGACTCCCTACGAGAAAGAAATCCCAGAGCCATACTATCCATTTCTCATCACAAACCAATTCCCATCACAAGTATCCAGTTCTAGTTGTATCGATCGGGATACAACTCCAAGTGTCCGTTACCATAGGACTGGCTATCGATAGATGTTTTCTTCCCTGCAGGGGTGCACCAACTTACCCACCACGCTTGATTAACTTCGACCGGACACACTTTCCTGGGTCATGCCCGGCCTCGGCCAAACAATACGCCGCAACCCGACCTAGGCTTAATAGAGAGGTTAGCACGCAGGACTAAACCTATGCCCCCAGGGGTCATGGGCCATCTCCCTGGGAACTCCTGCATGTTGCGAACGCGGCCGGTGATCAGACCTAGCTACCCCCTTCAAAAAGGCAGGTGCTTACCAGTCCAACTAGGCGCGCGCCACTCAGTCGCTGACGTCTAATAAGCTTGGCTGATGCATACGACGCAGAACGCCCATACTATGCCCACGTGATGATTAGTGCTATTAGGACAGAGGCCCCTCGGATCAAATATCCAAATCGTAGTGGATTAGGAACGCGCGGTAACAAGCAGAGACTCACGAAAGATGTGACCCCGTTGCCCCGTCTCGAGGACTTGCGGCAAGGGCTAGGAATGCCCGGCCACGCCTCGTAATTATCTCGCGGGCACCCTCCAGGTCAACCCGTCTCCACATCACTCGCGGGCACCCCTCAGGTTCGACCCGCCTTTCCAAGTAACAATGGTGAAGTCCAAGTATCCGTGTGTCCAAACATCAAGGGGAAAACCCAAGGAATCACCCCCGGTGAATTCCACTCGATGTAATCATCAAGGTGAACGTAAGAGGAATCACCCCCAAGGTTCACACTTGAGGGGTTGCACGACAGAGTCGTATCAGAAGTGGTTAAGGCGGAATCACCCTCGATGACCACGACCGAATAGCTACACTATAGGGTTAACATCAGAAGTGCTGTAGAGGTCTCACCCTTGGCACTCGATAGTAACCCATCAGTGTCGAGCAACTAAGGGGAAAGTGATGTGCGGTGCCGGGGCCTGGTCTTCAATCCCGTTGATCGGGTCTTCGATGATGAAGCAGGAGCAACAATGACAAGGTGGGGGGGAGGGTCACTGATGGATCACTAACCAACGTATACTAAGCAGTTTAGGATAAGAAAGTAAGGTAACAATAAGCAGGTTACAAAAGCAGGATATGCATCAGAATAGGAGCAAACAATAACAATAACAAAATCTAATGCAAGCATGAGAGAATGGAATGGGTGATATCGGGATGATCAAAGGGGGGGGGGGGCTTGCCTGGAAGCTCCGCTAAAAGGGAAGAAGGGTCGTCGTCGATGTAGTCGATCACAGGGGCAGCATCGGTCTCGAGGTCTACCGGAGAGAAGAGGGGGAAGAAACAGTAAATATAAAGCAAGCATAGCATCACAAAGCATAACATGGCAATATGTTGTGCCGGGTGTGACCTAAGGTATGGCTACACGACAAAGGTGAAGGGGAAATTTAACCGGGAAGGTATTCCCGGTTCCAGACCTGTGTCAGACAGATGATTGGAGGGGGAATGTTCCATGTTCAGATAGTTAGAGGCATCTACCAGGTAAACGGACCGCTTATCCAGATTCGTTGCATTTTTCTGAGCAACTTTCATGTAGAAAACATTTTCATCGGAGTTACAGTTTAATTACTATGAATTTCTAAAGGTTTAAACATTTTCTGAAATTATTTAAATTAACAGAAATGGAATTATGATGTCAGCATGACATCTTGATGACCTCAGCAGTCAACAGAGCGGCTGACCAGGTCAAACCTGACCAGCGGGTCCAATGGGACCCACATGTCATAGAGAGAGAGAGAGCTAACAGAGTTTTAAAACTAACTAAACAAAGTTATTTAGCAGGTAGGCCCCACCTGTCATAGGCTAATTAACTAAACTAATTAGTTTTAATTATTAAAATATTTTAGTTAGAGGATTAAGCAGTGGGGCCCGCATGTCAGTGGCTGGGGCCTGCCCAGTCAGCACAGTTGACCAGGTCAACTAGTCAATAGGGGACCAGGGGCCCCACTAGCAGTGACCCAGGGGGTGGCCCCAGGTGTGCCAGCTCAGCGTGGCCGGCGGCTTGACGCCGGCGCCCTCTAGGCGCGGCGGAGGACGCGGCCTGGCGTCGGAAACACGCTACGAAGTGCCAAACCGCGCGAGACGACTTGCGTTCGAACCGTGGAAGCGTTCCACGTCGACTGGTGGTGGTGCCGAACCAAAAGGTCGCGGGAAACGGGACCGGCGATGAGCTACGGCGGCCGCGCATATGGGACCTCAACGAAAACTATGCTAGGAGGCACGGGGAGGCACGTGCTCGGCCTCGTTGGGCTCCTGGGAGATCCAGGAGTTTGACGGTGGCCTCAGGCGGCGGCAACGTCGACCACAGTGACGGCCACAAGCTCGTCGGTGGCGAGCAAAGCACGAATGCGGTGATAGCTAGCTATGGCACGCGAAGAGGCTGAAAGGATGGTAGCAGGAGATGGAGTAGCTCACCTAGCGGCACGCACGGTGGCCCTTGGAAGGTTAGGAGCAGCAGGAGCGTCGGAGAGGAGGGAGATCACCGGCGACCGAGGCGGAAGGGGGTGGCTCGATCTGCGGCCTGTGGTGCTCCCCGGCTTGTGCTCGTGGACGTGGAGGAGGTAGTCGACAAGGGCAGAGCTGCTGGACAGGTCGGCGAGGCGAACGGGTCTCGATGGCCGTGAGGATGGGCGAGGCACGGCGGCGGCCGCGTCGGCCTCCTCTCCAGAATGAAGGAGAGGGAGAGGAAGAGGCGGAGAGGGCGAGGAGATTCTGGGAGTGGGTGGAGGTAGGTGGGGGAGGACTCGAGGAGCCGGAGGGGGGCGCCCTTATCCTCTCGTGGGGGCGTCGCCGGCGAGGTGGCTAGGCGGCGACGGGCGCACGCTATCCCGCCCAGTCGGAGGAACATGAAGCGACCGGGGGAGGGGGAGGGGGCCGGCCTAGCTAGGCCAGTTGGCTCGGGCCAGGCACTGTGCACTTGGCCCAGTGCATAGGGGCCTATGCTCTTTCTCTTTCTCTTTTCTTTTTGTTTTTCTTTTTTAGCAGCTTTTGCATTTTCTTTTAGCCACAATTGACATTGCAAAAATTTGCCACTGGCCAAAACAATTATTGGGCACTGCCACAAAAAGTTTGGGGCCACCAGGAGTTGTCCAAGCATTTTAGAAAATGAAAAGGACACCTTAAATACTGTTGGACCAGATAATAAATTCCCAAGGGCAATTTGGGAATTCCAAAAATGTTGGCTTGAACATGACAAATATCTAGGGATTATTTGCCATAGGATGAACTATTTTATTTGCATGAAAGAAGAAGGAAATATTTTACATGCAATTTGAATTTGAATTTGAAGCAGATTTTGGACAAGTGGCATTTTGGCATGATGATCACGATGACATGACCTTCATTAGGGGGAGATTACTGTCGTGTGATGCTGGGGATGTTATAAATCTCCTCCACTACAAGAAATCTCGTCCCGAGATTTAAGTGGGGAAGTAAAGAGTAACTTCGGGTGAACTGGCCCTTATAGGGTTAATTATCTGGTGAACAATTCAGGGGATGTGGCAGAAGTATCTCTCGAGTTGAAACTTAAGAAAACATCGAGAGCAAAATATGAAGGTACAATAGGAAGTTTCAAGCGAATGGACAAATGATCGATACCTGAACAGAGTGTGAGAAGGGGGTTCAGAGCACTGGGAATAGATCATCTCTCGGACTCGTGATAACACACAAAGCCAAGAGCATAAGATACTTCGGCATCAAGGTTGTAAAGGAGAGTCAAGCTTCGATCCTGTGGTACTGTGGGTTATGGGCTCACCATGTGGTAGAAAGTAGGAAGGAAGCTGACATCTTGCATGGTCACGATAGCGAGGCATGTCAGAGGAAAACCTGTTAGTTATGGTGGCAACAATGTTGGTACCAAGGGCGAGGGATGAAGAGAACCATTTTCCTGCTCGTTGAAATGAAGCGGACCCATAGGCAAAGTTCTCGTCCACCCGCAGTTACCGGAATGTTAACAACAATATTAACAAGGTTATACTTGACAAGGTTGTACACCGAGGTGTTTACCTAAGCAGGGAATTACCTCTGCTTAGATAATTTAGGTCACGAGAAAGGTTAAACAAAACAATGGAAAGGAAAAATGATTAATTGATTATTCAAATTAATCAATGGGAAGGGAAATGTGTCTACACACAAAAATTGGGAGTATATCCTTCCCAGGGAAAAAAGCGGAGCAGGAAATACATGACAGGGCAGCAAGTTCAAAAGCATTTAGATAATGGGGCGAGGGAAGAATCATGATATTACGCATACAATGATGTGAGGGTAATTGAACGAGGAACATTTTGTATTATGCTTCCAATGTTCTTGTTGATATTCGGAATACCACAGTCATGCTTCGATGCAGCAACGATATGGTGTCAAGTAAAGATTGGGTTTGAAGATCTCAAGAGATACCGAGAAACAATTCCAAGATTATCTCAGAACTTAAGGAATAACCAGGCACAATCAGGTCTATGTTGGAAGAAAGTCAAGATGTCATCGCTGATATCACAAATCATCGAGGGGCAGGGATGGTATTTCTAGTCATGAATTCAATTGACATCTCTTAAGAAGCCAAAGTGTTGACGGTGATCACGATAGATTTTGTTGGGAGGCTCTATGAAGATGCCATCGAGCAGAAAAGGAAAGATGAAGTGAAAGGCTATGAGAACCACGGATTCGACACAAGCTCGAAGTCAAGCTTATTGTTCGAGGTGAAATGATAAGATGAGGAAGATCAACATAAGCTTAGCTCATCGTTGGAAGTTGCTCCGGGCATAAGGACCAGGTAGCACAGTTAAAAGTTGACACGATAAAAATATAGCCGATCAGGCTAGGAATGATGTGATGGGGTATAAAACTTCCCAATATCAATTACTAGGTGTAATGTCGGAAGGTAATTCGGAGTAGAGATTGCATGGGGGAAATGATTTGCAGAGGATAAGTATTTTAAATTATCCGGTAAATGGAATCAAGGAGGAAATATGGTCGGAACCACGATTGCAAAGGATCAATTCATAGGTACAAGATGAGCTTGTACCAAAGAAATAATTATGTTTACGAGCAGCTTCCATGATAAGTTCTACATTGGTTCCATGGGCATGAACACGAAGTTCAAGGTCGACTCCCACTTCTTTAATGCATCTCATTTCATTCACCTCTCGCTTTGATAAAACTGTATTGTTGGAATTTTATTTGTCAGAACACCGGAAGAGGATGACTTGTGAAAACTTTCGGGTTCTCACGGATTAGGGGAAGGCATAGGTTCAACCCATCAGGCATCTTAGTATCATATACCACAAGTTTCAAAAGTAAATACACAAGCTCGAAAGCAGAGCATGGTTGGCCAAGCAGAGGATACAATTTACCAAAGGCATTATGTATCAGGGGAAGAACTCACAAGGTGATTGAATATGAAGGACACTATCGGATAAAAATCCAACAATGGATCGGGCGATCCACAACAGAGCCGATGTGAGTATCGGTACTCACTCAGAGGAAGAAGAATGCAGAGGCATCGGATTCAAGAATCACCTGATTAGTCTGATGCTTAAGTAGAAAGAAACTATGGTTTCCAAAACGAAGGATGAGAAGCAGACGCTCTGATCAAGGATGGATAAGTCGAAAACACTTAGTTAGGCAATCAATAAAGGTTAGAATTGCCGAGAACTAACTCATGTCTGGAATAACGCCTGAGCCGGAAAGATAATTTTAAAAAGGATAACCTGATGACTGCGTGCGTACGCACACATTGAATCAATAGGCTCAAAATGACTAAGACAAGGGATGTTAACGAGGACTACTAGTCATATGGAATTAACCATAATGCAAGCAGGTGAGAGTTTCAAGAGTAACAGGCTGCAGAGGATTTTCGAAAGATCGGAAAGTATTCCGAAGAATTATGTGAGACACATGAACAATGGAGAAGAATGGATCCTCGATAAATGTGAGGAAAAACCCGTAAGGGTTTTCATGCGAAATAAAACTGCAAGACAGTAAAATCAAAGGATTCTCGAGGCAACGGAGAATAGTTTGAGGCATCTTGTAACAATAAGAGCGAAGAGAAATGATCATGAGAATGACAAGTGCATGCAGATATCCATAGGGATATATCGGTGGCAGTGAATTGCAAAGGCGATGAGCACAAGGGTCTCGGGAAATATCAAGGGATATCCTCAAAATCTTCTGACGAAGCAAATGATCTTTCGAAATGAGGACTCTTTGGGAGAAATAGTTACGAGAACCTAGAGTTAGAGTTTGCAAAATCATTTAACCCGAATAGAATAGAGATCAGAGTCCCAGAGCATAGACGAGGAGTAAAAGATCCTAATACCACCCAAATGGCGACGTGGGCTCGTAAGACTCACAGCCATGTTAGTAAAAGTTTTGTAGTGACTAGACTCAACTTCGACCAAGGAGTGTGGAAAGGGGGATTCCTACAGGCAGTCGGCTCTGATACCAACTTGTGATGCCCTCGATTCAATCATACATTAATCGTACACGCAAATGTGTACGATCAAGATCAAGGACTCACGGGAAGATATCACAACACAACTCTAGACACAAATTAAATAATACAAGCTTTATATTACAAGCCAGGGGCCTCGAGGGCTCGAATACACAAGAGTCAGTGGAAGCAACATTATCTGAGTACAGACATGAGTTAAACAAGTTTGCCTTAAAAAGGCTAGCACAAAAGCAACATTGATCGAAAAGGCAAGGCCTCCTGCCTGGGAGCCTCCTAACTACTCCTGGTCGTCAGCGGTCTACATGTAGTAGTAGGCACCGATGGTGGCATCTGGCTCCTGGGCTCCGACATCTGGTTGCATCAACCGGAAAGAAAAAGAAAGGGGGAAAAGGGGGAGCAAAGCAACCATGAGTACTCATCCAAAGTACTCGCAAGCAAGGATCTATACTACATATGCAACATTATCAAAGGAGGGCTGTATATGTGGACTGGGCTGCAGAAATGCCAAAATAGAGAGAAGACCTAGTCCTATCAAAGACTAGCATCTTCTAGAAACCACCTTCTTGCAGCAAACAGGAGGGAGTAGAGTAGCATAAAGTAAAGTAGTAGTAGTGTTATCAACCTCGGCCAGAGATCCTTTCTCGACTCCATGCGAGAAAGAAATCCTAGAGCCATACTATCCATTTCTCATCACAAACCAATTCTCATCACAAACCAATTCTCATCACAAGTATCCAATTCTAGTTGTATCGATCGTGATACAACTCCAAGTGTCTGTTACCGTAGGACAGGCTATCGATAGATGTTTTCTTCCCTGCAGGGGTGCACCAACTTACCCACCACACTTGATTAACTCTGGCCGAACACACTTTCCTGGGTCATGCCCGGCCTCGGCCAAACAATACGCCCTGACCTAGGCTTAATAGAGAGGTCAGTACGCGGGACTAAACCTATGCCCCCAGGGGTCATGGGCCATCTCCCCGGGAACTCCTGCATGTTGCGAACGCGGCCGGTGAGAAGACCTAGCTACCCCCTTCAAAAAGGCAGGTGCTTACCAGTCCAACCCGGCGCGATCCGCTCAGTCTCTGACGTCTAATAAGATTTGGCTGATGCATACAACGAAGAACGCCCATACTATGCCCACGTGATGGTCAGTGCTATCAGGCAAGAGGCCCCCAGATCAAATATCCAAATAGTAGTAGATTAGGAACGCGCGGTAACAAGCAGAGACTCAGGAAAGATGTGACCCCATTGCCCCGTCTCAAGGACTTGCGACAAGGGCTAGGAATGCCCGGCCACGCCTCGAAATTATCTCCCGGGCACCCTCCAGGTCAACCCATCTCCACATCACTCGCGGGTACCCCTTAGGTTCGACCCGCCTTTCCAAGTAAGAATGGTAAAGTCCAAGTATCCGTGTGTCCAAACATCAAGGGGAAAACCCAAGGAATCACCCCAGTGAATTCCACTTGATGTAATCATCAAGGTGAACGTAAGAGGAATCACCCCTGAGGTTCACACTTGAGGGGTTGCACGACAGAGTCGTATCGGAAGTGGTTAAGGCGGAATCACCCTCGATGACCACGTCCGAATAGCTACACTATAGGGTTACCATCAGAAGTGTTGTAGAGGTCTCACCCTCGACACTCGATAGTAACCCAGCAGTGTCGAGCAACTAAGGGGAAAGTGATATGCGGTGCCGGGGCCTGGTCTTCGATCCCGTTGATCGGGTCTTTGATGATGAAGCAGGGGAAACAAGGACAAGGTGGGGGGGAGGGGAGGTCACTGATGGATCACTAACCAACCTATACTAAGCAGTTTAGTATAAGCAAGTAAGGTAACAATAAGCAGGTTACAAAAGCAGGCTATGCATCAGAATAGGAGCAAACAATAACAATAGCAAAATCTAATGCAAGCATGAGAGAATGGAATGGGCGATATCGGGATGATCAAAGGGTGGGCTTGCCTGGAAGCTCCGCTGAAAGGGAAGAAGGGTCGTCGTCGACGTAGTCGATCACAGGGGCAACATCGATCTCGGGGTCTACCGGAGAGAAGAGGGGGAAGAAACAGTAAATATAAAGCAAGCATAGCATTACAAAGCATAACATGGCAATATGCTGTGCCGGGTGTGACCTAAGGTATGGCTACACGACAAAGGTGAAGGGGGAATTCAACCGGGAAGGTATTCCCGGTTCCGGACCTGTGTCAGACAGATGACTTGAGGGGGAATGTTCCATGTTCAGATAGTTAGAGGCATCTGACAGGTAAACGGACCGCGTATCCGGATTCGTTGCATTTTTCTGAGCAACTTTCATGTAGAAAACATTTTCATCGGAGTTACGGTTTAATTACTATGAATTTCTAAAGGTTTAACATTTTCTGAAATTATTTAAATTAACAAAAATGGAATTATGATGTCAGCATGACATCTTGATGACCTCAGCAGTCAACAGAGCGGCTGACCAGGTCAAACCTGACTAGTGGGTCCAATGGGACCCACATGTCATAGACAGAGAGCTAACAGTGTTTTAAAACAAACTAAACAAAGTTATTTAGCAGGTAGGCCCCACCTATCATAGGCTAATTAGCTAAACCAATTAGTTTTAATTATTAAAACATTTTAGTTAGAGGATTAAGCGGTGGGGCCCGCACGTCAGTGGCTGGGGCCTGCCCAGTCAACATAGTTGACCAGGTCAACTGTCAATAGGGGACCAGGGGCCCCACTGGCAGTGACCCAGGGGGTGGCCCCAGGTGTGCCAGCTCAGTGCGGCTGGCGGCTTGACGCCGGCGCCCTCCAGGCGCGGCGGAGGACGCAGCCCGACATCGGAAATGCGCTACAAAGCGCCAAACCGCGCGAGATGACTTGCATTCGAACCATGGAAGCGTTCCGCGTCGACTGGTGGTGGTGCTGAACCAAAAGGTCACCGGAAACGGGACCGACGGCGAGCTACGGCGGCCGCGCATACGGGACCTCAACGGAAACTATGCTAGGAGGCACGGGGAGGGATGTGCTCGGGCTCGTTGGGCTCCTGGGAGCTCCAGGAGTTCGACGGTGGCCTCAGGCAGTGGCGACGTCGACCACAGTGACGGCCACAAGCTCATCGGCGGCGAGCAGAGCACGGATGCGGCGACAGCTAGCTATGGCGCGCGAAGAGGCTGAAATGAGGTGAGCAGGAGACGGAGGAGCTCACTTAGCGGCACGCACAGTGGCCCTTGGAAGGTTAGGAGCAGCAGGAGCGTCGGAGAGGAGGGAGATCACCGGCGACCGATGCAGAAGGGGGCGGCTCGATCCGCGGCCTGCGGTGCTCCCCGGCTTGTGCTCGTCGACGGGGAGGAGGTAGTCAACGAGGGCGGAGCTGCTGGACAGGTCGGCGAGGCAAACGGGTCTCGATGGCCGCGAGGATGGGCAAGGCACGGCGGCCACCGCGTCGGCCTCCTCTCCAGAACGAAGGGGAGGAAGAGAAAGAGGCGGAGAGGGCAAGGAGATTCCGGGAGTGGGTGGAGGTAGGTGGGGAGGACTCGAGGAGCCGGAGGGGGGCGCCCTTATCCCCTCGCGGGGGCGTCGCCGGCGAGGTGGCTAGGCGGCGACGGGCGTGCGCTGTCCCGCCCGGTCGGAGGAACAGGAAACGATCGGGAGAGGGGGAGTCGGCCGGCCTACCTGGGCCAGTTGGCTCGGGCCAGACACTATGCACTTGGCCCAGTGCATAGGGGCCTGTGCTCTTTCTCTTTCTCTTTTCTTTTTCTTTTTATTTTTAGCAGCTTTTGCATTTTCTTTTAGCCACAATTGACATTGCAAAAATTTGCAACTGGCCAAAACAATTTTAAACAATTATTGGGCATTGCCACAAAAAGTTTGGGGCCATGAGGAGTTGTCCAAGCATTTTAGAAAATGAAAAGGACACCTTAAATACTGTTGGACCGGATAATAAATTCCCAGGGGCAATTTGGGAATTCCAAAATTTTTGGCTTCAATATGACAAATATCTAGGGATTATTTGCCATAGAATGAACTATTTTATTTGCATGAAAGAATAAGCAAATATTTGACATGCAATTTGAATTTGAAGCAGATTTTGGACAAGTTGCATTTCGGCATGATGATCATGATGACATGACCTTCATCAGGGGGAGCTTACTGTAGTGTGATGCTGGGGATGTTACAGCGCGCCCACCCTCCTGGGCGCCCCCCTATCTTGTGGACGGTTCGGAGACCCCCCTGACGTGAAACCGAAGCCAAAAATTCCTATAAATACAGAAACCCCCAGAAAGAAACCTAGATCAGGAGTTTCGCCGCCGCAAGCCTCTGTAGCCACCAAAAACGTCTCGGGACCCTGTTCCGGCACCCTGCCGGAGGGGTGTTCCCTCACCGGTGGCCATCTTCATCATCCCGGCGCTCTCCATGGCGTGAAGGGAGTAGTTCACCCTCGGGGCTGAGGGTATGTACCAGTAGCTATGTGTTTGATCGCTCTCTCTCGTGTTCTTGATTTGGCATGATCTTGATGTATCGCGAGCTTTGCTATTATAGTTGGATCTTATGATGTTTCTCCCCCTCTACTCTCTTGTAATGGATTGAGTTTTCCCTTTGAAGTTATCTTATCGGATTGAGTCTTTAAGGATTTGAGAACACTTGATGTATTTCTTGCATGTGCTTATCTGTGGTGACAATGGGATATTCACGTGATCTACTTGATGTACGTTTTGGTGATCAACTTGCGGGTTCAGTGACCTTGTGAACTTATGCATAGGGGTTGGCACACATTTTCGTCTTGACTCTTCGGTAGAAACTATGGGGCACTGTCGGTGTCAAAACCGGCGGATCTCGGGTAGGGGGTCCCGAACTGTGCGTCTAGGCGGATGGTAACAGGAGACAAGGGACATGATGCTTTTACCCAGGTTCGGGCCCTCTCGATGGAGGTAAAACCCTACTCTTGCATGATTAATATTGATGATATGGGTAGTACAAGAGTAGATCTACCACGAGATCAGAGAGGCTAAACCCTAGAAGCTAGCCTATGGTATGATTGTTGTTCGTCCTACGGACTAAAACCCTCCGGTTTATATAGGCACCGAAGAGGGTTAGGGTTACACAGAGTCGGTTACAATGGTAGGAGATCTACATATCCGTATCGCCAAGCTTGCCTTCCACGCCAAGGAAAGTCCCATCCGGACACGGGACGAAGTCTTCAATCTTGTATCTTCATAGTCCAGGAGTTCGGCCAAAGGCTATAGTCCGGCCATCCGGACACCCCCTAATCCAGGACTCCCTCAGTAGCCCCTGAACCAGGCTTCAATGACGACGAGTCTGGCGCGCATATTGTCTTCGGCATTGCAAGGCGGGTTCCTCCTCCGAATACTTCATAGAAGATTTTGAACACAAGGATAGTGTCCGGCTCTGCAAAATAAGTTCCACATACCACCGTAGAGAGAATAATATTTACACAAATTCAATCTGCTGACGTATTCCGTGGCGTGACATCACACCACGGCCAAGCCTTTATTCGAATCGTTTTTACTGTCCCACCTCAGCGCGTTTAGCGAGGCGGTTTCCTTGGCACGTCTTGTCAAAGCAGAGATCGTGTCCCCTTATTCCGGGATTCTCATTAATACGGGCGTGGGTAACCCAGTCGTGCCCGTTGGCACGTCTCCTCTATCGAAGGCGAGTCCCGAACGGT